>NC_135824.1:58708019-58793751 GCF_964213995.1 Mustelus asterias
AGATTGGTCTCATAAAAGATCTAACATGAAATGCTTCCTGCATTAATGTGGGACTGGGTTATTCTTCCTTCAGTTATTCTGAAAGAATGAAAAGCAGGAAGTGTTCTTGAATGTCAGCAGAACAGCTGATTGCCGATTCAGGAGCCTCATGCGCTTGGCCTGGTGTGATTCACGTGGGGGCATTTTTTTTCAGTGTTAAAGTAATTGAATCCCACCTCAGTAGCACTGCCAGCACCAGCAGGAAACACACCAATTTTCCCGCTAGTGGCACTTCGATTTCATTCAGGAGAATCGCAGCCAATATATGCGTGTCTCACCAATGAGGAAAGATACCTATTCAACATAGAGACATACCACAGTCAAGCCAAAGGAGAAGGGTTTGCAGTGGGAACCCTGACTGATTTTCTTCACTCCCCCTTCCTCCCCAACCCATTGCCACTAAGGCCAAGAGGCTCACCAACTACTTCCGAGGTGGAGATCAATCAACTCAATACAGACCGAGAGTTAAATGACAGACCGTTCTAGTTTGTAGGGTTCAACTGCTTACTGGATGAAGTCAGAATTGCTGACGAACCTGATAGTAAAAGGTGGCACTCTCAGGTGGAGCACAAATTACGTGTCAGTTGTGGCTCAGTGGGTAGCACACTTCTCCAAGTCGAGGGGAGGGGGTGGGGGGGCGTTTAGACACAGCTGAAGACAAAATTTAGGCTGACACTCCCAATGCAGTGCTGAGGGAATTTTGCACTGTCAGAGGCAACTATCATTTGGATGAGATATTAACCACCATTTGTCTTCTCAGATCCTATAGCGCTGCAGTATATGAGTTTGTGGGCGCTTGCGGTGCACAACTTGGCTGATATGTTTAATATATTATAGCAGTGACTACACTTCAAAAGCTACACTTAATTGACTGTAAAGAACTTTGGAACACCCTTAGGCCATGAAAGGCACTATACAAATGCAAGATTTCTTTCAGATTAGGTGAAAATCGGAGATCCTGCCTGGAGTCCTGGCATCTGTCTGACTTTTGATGAAAATTTGCTGAAAACGTTTAATGAAGTCTCCAATTCAAGAGATACAGAAGGAAGTGGGGAAAAATACAAAAGAAACTCAGCCTTTTATGTCGGGTATATAATTTTAGAAATATCTGGACAGCCCACTCAGACTTGAATTAATGATGCCTTTGTGTGTTACAGCCAACATCAACACTTAGTCTAATATTTTGTCTGCAATCACGAAGAGCAGGATCAGAGACAGTGTTTAAAGAATAAAGCTCGACGGATACATTCCTGAAGTATTTTGCTGACATTCAACTCCCATCAGTAACACCTCCGCAAATTGCCAGGGGATTACATGTTAAACTTGCATTCACCTTCAGACAATAAATATAAAAACACAGAACCTATACATCTGACTTCATCACAGCTCCACCACAAATTAAAAATAATGAATCATTTCACCACTGACGTCTTGATTTAATATGTATTAGCCAGACTGCATGCCTCTTTCCTAACTGTGTGATGAGGTAGAACATAGAACAGTACAGCACAGTACAGGCCCTTCGGCCCTCGATGTTGTGCCGAGCTTTGTCCGAAACCAAGATCAAGCTAGCCCACTCCCTATCATTCTGGTGTGCTCCATGTGCCTATCCAATAACCGCTCGAAAGTTCTTAAAGTGTCCGACTCCACTATCACAGCAGGCAGTCCATTCCACACCCCAACCACTCTCTGAGTAAAGAACCTACCTCGGACATCCCTCCTATATCTGGCGTGAATTAAATGCAAATGATTTTCAGATATCTAATTTATTTTGGGAATATAAAACATGAACAAGGGAGGAGAGGGAAAATGAGTTAGGCAAGAAAGCAGGAAGACAATAGAAAGCAATAAAAGACCGTAATCAAAAGGGGAGTGAAAGAATGAAAGAGTAGAAGAGTAAAAAAATGAGAGAAATGAGATGGAAAGAAATGGTGGCGCAAAGAGTGAGAAAAGAAATAGAAGGAGAAGGAGCAGAGCATAGGAGAAGAGGTTATAGTCATAGAGGTTTACAGCATGGAAACAGGCCCTTCGGCCCAACTTGTCCACGCTGCCTTTTTTTTTTAAACCCCTAAACTAATCCCAATTGCCCGCATTTGGCCCATATCCCTCTATACCCATCTTACCCATGTAACTGTCTAAATGCTTTTTAAAAGATAAAATTGTACCCGCCTCTACTACTACCTCTGGCAGCTCGTTCCAGACACTCACCACCCTCTGTGTGAAAAAACTGCCCCTCTGGACACTTTTGTATCTCTCCCCTCTCACCTTAAACCTATGCCCTCTAGTTTTAGACTCCCCTACCTTTGGGAAAAGATATTGACTATCTACCTTGTCTATGCCCCTCATTATTTTATAGACCTCTATAAGGTCATCCCTCAGCCTCCTACGCTCCAGAGAAAAATGTCCCAGTCTATTCAGCCTCTCCTTATAACTCAATCCAGTCCCGGTAGCATCCTAGTAAATCTTTTCTGCACTCTTTCTAGTTTAATAATATCCTTTCTATAATAGGTTGAGATGGATTTAATATTATCTACAAATACAATCGATTTATAAATCTACCCTCACACCCAAGTTATCAGATATGTAGAATTTAATCTCTCTATTATGTATAATTGTTGGATTGTTCTATTCCTAATAGTTTGCCCATTCAAAAGTACAGCAATGCAGAATAAGAAATCCCTGAAATAAACGTTATGTCTGAGACTGGAATTACAGTACCTAACACTGCATTCTTCTTTTTCTTTCTTCCCTTGCTTACTGCTAGCAACTGCCAAGGTCAAAGCTGCAAACACCTTAAAAACACAAAAGTTAGACTCACACATGCAAATACATGGAATTGGTAAAGTTTCAGAGACACACTGATCGTTCCCAAGTGTTGGGAGATTGTTTCACATTGGAGCACTTTAACCCAACCCTGTTATGAGTGCGAACAGCTTCTCCCAATCTACTCTGTCTAGCCCCTTCATGATTTTGAACATATTCAACAAACCCCCCCTTCGCCTTCTTCTCTACAAGAACAGTCCCAACTTATTTAATCTATCCTCATAACTGAAGTTTCTCATCCCTGGAATGATTCTTGTAAACCTCTTCTGCACTCTCTCCAAAGAGTTCACATCCCTCCTATAGTGTGGCACCCAGAACTGTACACAATATTCCAGCTGAGGTCTAACTAGTGTCTAAGTTTAGCTTAACCTCCTTGTTCTTTGCTCTGTCCCTGTTAATGAAGTAAGAAGTTTAACAACGCCGGTTAAAGTCCAACAGGTTTATTTGGTAGCAAATGCCACTAGCTTCCAAATAAACCTGTTGGACTTTAACCTGGTGTTGTTAAACTTCTTACTGGGTTTACCCCAGTCCAACGCCAGCATCTCCACATCCTGTTAATGAAGCCCAGACACTATATGTTTTATTAACTGATCCCTCCACCTGTCCTGCCACTTTCAATGATCTATGCACATTTACATCCTGGTCCCTCTGCTCCTAAACCCCCTTAAGAATTTTACCCCTTATTTTATTCTGGCAGCATCTGGGGGGGGGGGGGGGCGGAGGGGGGACATTAATTGCCAAAGTCTTAGTGTCCCGCTGATGGCACACCCCTGCTGTGAGTTTCCTGGCAGCAGGGGTTCAACGGGAAACCCTATTGACAATGGTAGGACCATAAGACTGCCTCCCATCATCACAAAACACATGGCACAGGGGAGGAAAATTCACGGCCTTTTGTCAGAACTGGAAATAATTTGAAATTAACAAGTTTTAGGCAAGTGCAGGAACCTGGTGAGGTGAGGGGATGGCAGATGGGTGAGAAGAAAAGAGAAAGTCAGAGATGGTGTGGAAGGCAAGAGGTCAAATGACAAAACTGATGATGGTGCAGGACATTTGAGTGGCACAGTGGTTCGCACAGTCCTGCCTCACAGTGCCAGGGACCCGGGTTCAATTCCAGCCTAGGGTGACTGTCTGTGTAGAGTTTGCACATTCTCCCCGTGTCTGCATGGGTTTCCTCCAAGTGCTCTGGTTTCCTCCCACAGTCCAAAGACGTGCGGGTTAGGTTGATTGGCCATGCTAAATTGCCCCATAGTGTCAGGGGGATTAGCAGGGTAAATGCTTGGGGTTACAGGGATAGAGCCTGGGTGGGATTGTTGTCGGTGCAGACTCGATGGGTCAAATGCCAGTATCAGAGAGAACAATAATGGCAAAATGTAGCTCTGAGGTGACTAACTTGTTTATTTTTTTATGCTCCTCCTATGAAGGGGGAGGGGGCGTTGTTTTGCCTGGCATTGAAAAGTGCAGGGCACAACAGGCCCCAACCCTTGCCTTATCTCACTCTTTCTGGGGCACATTTAATGGCATGCTGCTTGGTATGCACTGAAGCTTATTTTATATTGTTGCAAATTCTCCATAAGTTCAAGGGCTTCTGCATAAATGGGTGCATTTTACTTTGGTTTTAGTGTTATTTCTAGTGAGGCAGTGCCCCCTACTGCATGCTAGACTTGAGTACCAGTCAGCCTCTTACAAAACAAATGTACTAAAAAGGTGATAGAAGTTAGAGATGACCAAATGAATTCAAAGGAGCAAGATACTGTAACTGTTGAAGGCAGGCAATTTAATCTTTTTTTTAGTTCTCAGTGATGGTATAGCATCTCTCCACCCCATCTTTGTCTGAAATCTCCTCTACCCTTGATATTTCCTTATATTTTCTAAATTCTGATCCTCTGATTTGATTTGTCACATTAGTATACGGTGAAAAGTATTGTTTCTTGCGCACTATACAAAGCATACCATACATAGAGAAGGAAAAGAGAGAGTGCAGAATGTAGTGTTACAGTCATAGCTAGTGTGTAGAGAAAGATCAACTTAATGCGAGGCAGGTCCATTCAAAATGTACGGGTTTGATTGATTGGCCATGGTAAATTGGCTTTTAGTGTCAAGGGGATTAGCAGGGTAAATATGTGGGGTTATGGCAGTGGTTCCCAAACTTTTTTCACTGGGCCGCACTTTCGGAATAAAAATTTGCTCACGCCACACCGAACTTTTTATTGATAAGAAATACATTCAAAAACAAAAAAAAACAACTCCTAGCAGTGCTTGATTCATAACATAGAACACAACTACTTTATAATATGATCATGGGACATCCAGAAAGTATAAAACAATGCTTGTTTAAACCATGCTTAGATGTTTCTTTTATTGTCCTTGAATCTTCCCGCCACACTTGCCATCCTCTCTCGCTGCACCAGTGTGGCACGCCGCACCCTTTGGGAACCACTGAGTTATGGCAATAAGGCCTGGGTGGGATTGTTGTTGATACAGACTTAATGGGCTGAATGGCCTCCGTCTGCACTGTAGGGATTCTATGAATCATTTTTACATTTTATCAAATGCCTATTTAAAGTCCAAAAGTGATAAAACTCTCAAATGAAAGTACAAAATTAACTTGCATCTTTGGCAGTTCTGGAGGCGGGAACCTCTATTGAATTGGTAGGTGCAATTACAACCTATAGTTCAGCCTGGCTAGGGGGCAGCAGTGGGACTCGAGCGCCAGCTGGGTTTGCTCTTGGTGCCTGTTCCCTGTCGGGACAATCGAGGGTCGGAACCATTTAGGTCCCGCCCACCGGACCGTCTCTCATTGGCTAAACCGCTGCCGGGAGACGCTGTCCTGCCATTGATTGGCCAGATCCTTTGTCAATCAAGAGCATTGACACCACCCGGCCACCTCCCCCTCGGCTTTGCTGCCTCAATGCGGCAACCGGCCAGTTCTCGAGTAGGTCTTTTTTTTATATTTTAAATCAGAGCTGCAAAGGGGAGGCTTGTGAGAGTCGATCCGCCGCCGGTCGGTGTTGGGAACCGTTTCAAATATAACTTACGGGTGGACATCAGGGATTTTTAAACAGGTGGGGATTGGCAATGTGGATTTTTTTCTTTAAAACCGCGTCTCTTGAGAACCGAATTTGGGGGGACGTTTTAAACTTGCCGGAGTCGGGTCCTGCGGTCTTCACCTGGCTTCTGCATGCCTGGACATGCCTCCTGCACGTGCTGGCAGCTCCTCCGATCAGAGCGTCCCCTTTTTCCCGCTCTTTCTCGCCCCCCCCTGATGCTCCGGCCGTTGGATTTTGAATAATCAGCGTGGCCCCGCCCCCAGTGGCTGGAGGCCCCGCCCCCCACCTCGTGCTGGCAGATCCTCCAACACGGGCTGCCCTTTTCCGCGCCCTCCGCAGCCCCTCGCGCCCGACACGTTGCTCAGTGCAGACCCCGCCCCCACCACGAGCTGGCTCCTCCTCCAATTAGGGCTGCCCTCGTTTTCCCGCCCTTTTACACCTCTGGCGCTCGCTTTTGAATGCTCGGTGCTACGCGCGCATCTGCTTTAGTCTCCATTGTTCAGCTTGTGGTCTTAATACCACTTTACCTTATATAATAAAAGAACAAGCAATGGAACAAATATTTATTTGTTTATATATATTTATATATATATATGTTTACAAATATATATTTATTAACAAATCCATTTATTTATTTCCAAAAGGCCTGTTTCTGAGCTGTAATTTTCTATGGTTCTATGGAACAGAGACATTGCAAAAGGGATTGGGGGTACGGGGTGGGGGGGGTGCTTGGATGGAAACAGGTCCTATATTAAAAATGAAGGGGAAAGAAATGCAGGCTGAAAAACAGTCATGAGAAAGAAATATGAAAATATTGGTTGAGTAAAGCCAAAGCTAACTATCCACATCTTCGCTGGGGTGGCACAGTGGTTAGCACTGCTGCCTCACAGCGCCAAGGGGCCCCGGTTCGATTCTCGGCCTCGGGTCACTGTGTGGAGTTTGCACCTTCTCCCCCGTGTCCGCGTGGGTTTCCTCCGGGTGCTCCGGTTTCCTCCCACGCTTCAAAGATGTGCAAGTTAGGTTGTTTTGGCCATGCTAAATTGTCCATTAGTGCCAGGGGGATTAGCAGGGTAAATAAGTGGGGATAGGGGCTGGGTGAGATTGTGGTCGGTACAGACTTGATGGACCAAATGGTCTCCTTCTGCACTGTAGGGTTTCTATGTTTCTATATGCTAGAATCTGTCTCTCATGGATTAGTCTCTTCAGCCCATAATCGAGAGCTTCAAGTTTCTAAGTGTCCAGATCACGAACAACTTGTCCTGGTCTCTCCACGCCAGCGCTATAGTTAAAAAAGCCCACCAACACCTCTACTTTCTCAAAAAGCGAAGACAATTTGGCACGTCCACTATGACTGTCACCAATTTTTACAGATGCAGCAGATTCATCACAGCCTGGTTATTGATCCTGCTCTGTTCAAGACCACAAGAAACTACAAAGGGTTGTGAACATAGCCCAGTCCATCACGCAAACCAGCCTCCCATCCATTGACTCTATACTTCCCACTGCCTCGGCAAACCAGCCAGCATAATTAAGGACCCCACGCACCCTGGACATACTCTCTTCCACCTTCTTCCGTCGGGAAAAAGATACAAAAGTCTGAAAATACCGACTCAAGAACAGCTTCTTCCCGGCTGCCATTAGACTTTTGAATGGACCTATCATATATTAAGCTGATCTTTCTCTTCACCTTATCTGTAACTGCAACACTATCCTGCTCCCTCTCCTTTCCTTCTCTCTATGTGCTCTATGAACAGTATGTTTTGTCTGTGTAGTGTGCAAGAAACAAGACTTTTCACTGTATCCCAATACATGTGACAATAATAAATCAAATCAAATAAAACGGCAAACCATGGAGTAGAGAAATTTTAAAAAGGGTTGGGAAATGGGGAGGAGGAGGGATGGGAACAGGTCATTACTGTGACACTGGGTTCGGAAGATTCTGAAGAAATGCGCAGCAGCGTGAGTTGGAATTTTGGAGTCAGCCATCATTGCTGCTATTTGGAAGCTCTGGGCTCATGTTCCTTAAATGACCAATTCATGAACCTCCTTTATGACAATTCTGGGAAGATTTTTTTTTCGAAAAAAGATGAAAGGAAGACTTCACATCTAGGGACAATTGCATTTCTAATACTAATTTGTTTTGATTTATTATTGTCATGTATTAACATACAGTGAAAAGCATTGTTTCTTGCGCACTATACAGACAAAGCATACTATTCATAGAGAAGGAAAGGAGAGAGTACAGAATGTAGTGTTACAGTCACAGCGAGGGGGTAGAGAGAGATCAACTTAATGCAAGGCAAGTCCATTCAAAAGTCTGGCGGCAGCAGGGAAGAAGCTGTCCTTGAGTCAGTTGGTACGTAACCTCAGATGTTTGTATCTTTTTCCCGAAGGAAGAAGGTGGAAGAGAGAATGTCCGGGGTGCGTGGGGTTCTTAATTATGCTGGCTGCAATGCCAAGGCAGTGGGAAGTGTAGACAGAGTCAATGGATGGGAGGCTGGTTTGCGTGATGGATTGGGCTACATTCACGACCTTTTGTAGCTCCTTGCGGGTCTTGGGCAGAGCAGGAGCCATACCAAGCTGTGATACAACCAGAAAGAATGCTTTCTATGGTGCATCTGTAAAAGTTGGTGAGAGTCGTAGCTGACATGTCAAATCCTAATCCATAACTAATGCTATACCCAAAGACTAATTCTAATCCAAGACCACAGTGTTAAACTCCGACTCTGCCAATAAATTATTTAAAGTGCTGTATGCAAATGTAGCAACCAATTTGTGCATAAGTGAATATACAAACAGTAAATGAGATATTGAGTCCTGATGAAGGGACATCCTGACTCGAAACATTGGCTCTATTCTCTCTCCATCAATACTGTCAGACCGGCTGAGATTTTCCAGCATCTTCTGTTTTTGTTTCAGATTCAAGCAACCACAGTATTTTGTCTTTATTATAATGAGATATTTCTGTAGTTGGTGATTTAAGGGGGGACATTTGGGCTGGACAGCGGGATAATGTTGCTTTATTTTCCAAGTAATGTATTTTACAGCCAGCAGACAGAGCCTCAGTCTAACATCTCATCTGAAAAACTCTGGATGATACAGCTTCTTTCTTGAATATTTTGCGTAAATGTTTGTTTTTATAATGGTGTAAAAATATGCCTTTTTGACCTAATTGGAGCAGACTGTACCATTTTACATCACCTGAATGTGAGTCCACAAATAGTAGTTGTTTTTGTCAGTAGTAAAAATCCAAGTTGACATTCATCGGGGGACATCACACAGGAACTGGATTCTCTGATCAATAATATATTTAAGGGGTTTTCCATCAGAGATCACTAGATGATGGTCAGCAGTGTATTTTTCTCATTAGCTCAGGTTGCTAAAACTTAATCCATTGATTTTTCAGTGCAGAAGTAGTCATTCTGCCTATTGTACCTGTGCCAATTCATCTGATCCCATTAACACTGGCCTTTTAAATGTTTGTTTTCAATTATTTATCTACTTCCTTTTTAATGTCTGTTATGAATTCTGCTTCCGCCATTTTTGATGAGACATTCTGTATCCTAACAGTCTGCTTAAAAATACTCCATTTGTTCCTTTACTTTTCTTAATGTTATACCCTTAACTGAGCAACCTTAAAAACCCCAGATCATTTTAAATATGTTCATCTCTTATCTTATGAGCTTCTTTGCTGTAGCGTGTAATCAAAAAAACACTAGATTCAGGATTAATAACCTAATTAATAAAACTAATTAATAATCAGGGGTTATGGGGAAAAGGCAGGAGAATGGGGATGAGAAAAATATCAGCCATGATTGAATGGCAGAGCAGACTCGATGGGCCGAGTGGCCTAACTCTGCTCCTATGTCTTATGGTCTCTTCAGTCTGTCCTCGTAATTAACCCCAACCTGAGCTGGAATCAGCTACCTTAGCAAGTCCAGGGATTCATAGGGAGAGTGAATAACTGGTCACTGTTTAACTATGGTTTGAACTTCGTTGTACTTCCCCCTGTTAGCTAAACACAGTTGTATTAATGGACTCCACGATGAGATTTGTGGAACTCCTCTTGCATTGAGTACATGTAATAGACTTTAGGAGTAAACATAATGGCTGGAATTTTACCGGCACGCCCGCCCCGATTCCAGGGGCAGGCGAGGCTCGGAGAACGGCATTCTCCGTTGGCCTCGGGCAGGATTGTATAAACCTTGGGCAGACATGCCGGTAAAATTCCGCCCAATGAAGCAACAAATATTCTAAAAGGGATTTGCAAGACTTTTTGACCTCTGTTTTGAAATTAGGAGATGATCTAAATATGTTTAATTGGTTCCTAATCTCATCTTCTAATGTTTCTTTTATATTTATGAAGACACAATGTAGCTGTTCATGACCATGGCAATGTAGAAGAAGGGACAACCACGTCGTTGATTTGAACTTGTCATGGACGCTCAAAACTGTCGGCCTTGTGAGTTGAAGCCTCACTACGTGGATCAGGTTAGTGCAGTATATGGGTGAGGGAGTAAGGGGCACTCGCAGCCTCTACATATGTTGGTCTCAATAGGTTTACCGTATCACTTGTATTTAGCCTCAAGTCCATGGTTTGTCTGCCAGCTGAATGTCCGGGATGCAGTTCAGTATTGTTCCTTTTCATGTGCCCTGCCAAACTAATATAAGGAAAACTGGTAGAGGCAAGATCATACCACCTTCTGTTTTACAACTGAAAGGGTTGTGTGATTCTCTATCTTTTCTTCCCTTTTGCAGGGGAGTGTCTGACCTCCACTTAGCAATTAGCTGCCTTAAAAAGGAATATATTTGAGAGGGAAAGTGTATTGATTTGAATGACAACAAAATCACTATCATGGGAGCTTGATTAGTGTACCGATTGTAATGGTTCAAACACAGTGCTGACCACTGCCTTCTCAGAGTAACCAAAGATGAGCAACCTTAAAGTTTATTTATTAGTGTCACAAGTAAGGCTTACATTAACACTGCAATGGAGTTACTGTGAAATTCCCCTAGTCGCCACACTCCGGCGCCTGTTCAGGTACACTGGGGGAGAATTTAGCATGGCCAATGCATCTAACCAGCATGTCTTTCGGACTGTGGGAGGAAACCGGAGCACCCGGAGGAAACCCACGCAGACATGGGGAGAATGTGCAGACTCCACACAGACCCAAGCCGGGAATTGAACCCACGTCCCTGGCACTGTGAGGCAGCAGTGCTAACCACTGTGCCGCCCCAACCCTGTAATGCTACCCAGATCCTATGATTTCTTTTATTGACACACCCTATGATTTAACCACTAACCACTATTAGTTATGTCAACATTAGCCAAACTAAAATACTAATGCATTGAGGCACATGGGGAGACGAGTTCAATTCAAGCTTGTAATTGTTTCCATTATTCTCTGTTAAACCATTTCGACTGTATGCTTCATATATTGGTGTAGGAAATAAATATCTAAATATGTGTGGGGTGTTTGTGTATTACTCAATGCAGTCAAGCTAATGTTCTGGTAACCTGTGTCTCGTGCTAATTAAATTGAGGTATTGTTTTGGATCCCTATTTAGGCTCCAGCTACTGTGTGTTACATCCCCAACTTTATCACTGCTTCAGAAGAAAATTACCTTCTACAGCAGGTATGTGACTGCATTTTAATTCATCACAATTAATTGATTTGGAGAGTAAATGCAGACAGGCCTCTTTATAACAACAGTGTTATTTGAGTGCACGGGGCGGCATGGTGGCACAGTGGTTAGCGCTGCTGCCTCACAGCGCCAGGGACCCGGGTTCGATTCCCGGCTTGAGTCACTGTCTGTGTGGAGTTTGCACATTCCCCCCGTGTCTGCGTGGGTTTCCTCCAGGTGCTCCGGTTTCCTCCCACAGTCCAAAGATGTGTGGGTAAGGTGTATTGGCCGTGCTAAATTGCCCCTTAGTGTCAGGGGGACTAGCTAGGGTAAATATATGGGGATAGGGCCTGGGTGGAATTGTGGTCGGTGCAGACTCGATGGGCTGAGTGGCCTTCTGCACTGTAGGATTCTATGATTAGATACAAAGGCTGAGGATTCCCACTAGCACTTGACATTAGTGGTTATTTGTCATGTGTAAGACCAGTGTTGCAGGCCTTTAACCTTTGAGAGCTGTTTTCACTTGGTATTGTACATGCTTTTCCTAGCAGGTGTCCTGGGAAGTTAAGAGTGCTCAGGCCATTGCAGTTCCCCCATTGTCAGAGTGCTGAGATCAGCCAAATTTGGACTAGCCAAAAAATTATGTTTACAACTTTGATATTTCATAGAAACCAAATGAATTGATCCAGAAAGAAACACAATTTGTTGATAAATATTGTCCTTGGTACTGATCTTGCATGGTCCCCAGGGAGACTAGAGTTAAATTTATTTTTTAAGCCATTCTGCTGTAATTTGCTATTTTTAACCCATGATAAACGACTTAACAAAATTGTACCAATTACATATTCAGGCTGATAAATGACCCACAAACCTCATTCCTGTTTTGAGGTTGTGCCCAGGTAAGAGTTGAGCCCCATCTTACCTGAAGTAGCCCTGAGAACTGTGAAGAAACCTGTCTCCCTAGGTGGAAGGATGGAATTTTTGAGATAGGTTTTAGTGGATCTAGAGAAAAATAGAGTCACAGAATACTACAATGCAGAAGAGGCCTTTCGACCCATCGAGTCTGCACCGATGCATGAAATGCCCTGACTTGCCCACCTAATCCCACTTGCCAGCACTTGGCCCATAGCCTTGTTGCTACAAATAGGTGCATCATCTAGACTTTTTTGTATTGTGATACTGTTGGTGTCAAATTATTTGGATGTTTTGACGAGTTAGAAAGTTGTGGTTTTTGATTGTTCCTCATGTGATTTTACAGGTTTACAACTCTCCCAAACCCAAATGGACTCAGTTGTCAGGAAGGAGACTGCAGAACTGGGGTGAGTGCAGATCTGAGTGATCGAGCCATTGTGCAGAAAACCCACCCCGATTTTATATGCAAGGGCGGGGGGGGGTGATGCATTATCCCCTGTTCAAACTAACAAGAAGCACTACTGTCTTTGCATTAAAGCTTTTGAAACAACATTGTACAAGTAACATAGGGGTATACATTGATTGCCTATGTATGGATTTCAAAACAAAATTGTACTTTAAATGTTCTATCCTGGAAGCTGACACTGGGCTACCTGGGCCAGCAGCCTCTGATACCCTGCCCAAGTTTCTTTATGTGTGAGCTTTGATAGTGAGGTATATAAAATATTCAACGGGATTGATAAGTAAATGTTAACCAAATGTTCCCCCTTCTCGGACACTCTAGGAGAAGAGGTCATAGTTGTAGAGTAAGAGGGGGGGAGGTTCAAGACAGAGATAAGGAGAAGCTGCTTCTCTCAGAGGGTTGTGAATCTATGGAACTCGTTGTCCCAGAGTGCAGTGGATGCAGAATGAATCAGTGGATCAAGAAACAGATGGATAAATATTTGATCAAAAGGGCGATGGGGGAAAGACAGGGAAGTGGGGTTAGGATGAGATGGAGATCAGCCATGATCATATAGAATGGTGGAGCGGGCTCGAAAGGCTGAATTGCCTACTCTCAATCCTAATTCCTCTGTTCCTCTATGAGAGTTGACATGGAGTTTTTTCAACATCCAGTGTCCTTTGAGCTCCTCTGAGATTCAAAATCCCTGTCTTACAAATTTCACTCCTTCAATTTGCGATCTAAGATCAGTGACAATGCAGCAGTGTTCTAAGAGTCAACCTGTGGGTGGAGTCAGTGTCCTGAGAGAATGGGGGGCAGAAAAGAAAATCAGAATTGAAATTGGTACAGTTGTGTTTATATTTACTCAATTTTCCTGATGATCTGCAGGTGGTTTACCTCACTCAAAGGGAATGCTCACCGAGAAACTGCCTGACTGGCTGGACAAGTATGCCGAGAAAATCTCATCCCTGGGACTTTTTGGAGGAAATGTTGCTAATCACGTGTTGGTGAATGAGTACAACCCTGGTGAAGGAATAATGGTATTGGTGTAATTCAACAATAATTAACTTGTCCATTTTTGATAACCATTAATAGGTTTTCTTATTACCTTGTGTTTAATTATTACAAAGTTTCCAGTTACTATTGTTCAACCAAAACAATTCAGAGAACTCATTTAACACTGGTAGGACTCTGGAGTCTATCCTTCTCCATTTCCAAGCTCATGTGCTTGCTTTATCTCTATAATTTTATGCTGTCTATAATTTTATGCTCTCTACATGTTTCTGTCTTGCATCCTCTCCAGCTTCCTCAACCCATGCTCTCTCCTTCCGCCCATGATCAATTTGCTCTTCTATTTTCTATTTAATTTGATTTGATTTATTATTGTCACATGTATCGGGATACAGTGAAAAGTATTGTTTCTTGCGCACTGTACAGACAAAGCATACTGTACATAGAGAAGGAAAGGAGAGAGTGCAGAATGTAGTGTTACAGTCATAGCTAGGGTGTAGAGAAAGGTCAATGATAATGAAGAGAAATAGAGGGTATTTACTTTGTTTCTATTGTGTGGTTTACCTCACTCATAGAAACCCTACAGTGCAGAAGGAGGCCATTCGGCCCATCGAGTCTGCACCGACCACAATCCCACCCAGGCCCTACCCCCACATATTTTACCCGCTAATCCCTCCAACCTACGCATCCCAGGACTCCAAGGGACAATTTTTAACCTGGCCAATCAACCTAACCCGCACATCTTTGGACTGTGGGAGGAAACCGGAGCGCCCGGAGGAAACCCACGCAGACACGAGGAGAATGTGCAAACTCCACACAGACAGTGACCCGAGCCGGGAATCGAACCCGGGACCCTGGAGCTGTGAAGCAGCAGTGCTAACCACTGTGCTACCGTGCCGCACTCAAAGGGAATGGTTTATTTCCTCTTTGTGAAGCTCCTTGGGAGATGTTACCTTAAGAGTATTATATAAAGATAATTTTCTGCTATTTTTTCTTTTGTTTTCTTTCTCTCTTTTCATCTCTCTCTCTTTCTTTCTCTCTCTCTCCCTCCTCTCCCTCTCCCTCCTCTCCCTTACCCTGCTCTTCATACCATTGTAGCTTCTGGGTAAAAATTTAAGATGTACCCTAAATGAAGGAAGAAGCAGGTGAACATAACAACCCTAGTTAAAGTTATCAAGCTGTTGAGTGAAATCAGTCTCTTGCCTTTATAGCCTCACGAGGACGGGCCTTTATACTTTCCAACAGTAACCACTATCAACCTTGGATCTCAAACTCTACTAGATTTCTACCACCCCATTGAGAAAGAAGATGAAGAGGGAGAGGTTAGTAATCTAGTTCTCACTTATACATTGTGGACATGTTTTTACAATACTGCAAAGACAGTTTTGTTCTTTCGTATGTCATTTCCCATTAATTTGATCTTATGACGAGTGCTGTTGGAGGCAGTTGTGCAACATGATCCAATGAATGGCATAAGAGTTACTAAAGTTCCCGTAGAGGAAGGGTTCTCCTGGATACCTCTGATGGTATAATTAATGATGGGTGGCCCTTGCATCGTAGTCATCATCTTGTCACTAGGTGGGTGAATTCTCAGCCATCTCGACAGGGTAGCAATCATTGCTGGCCTCAACTTAATGCTGCCTAGCACAGGGAAAGCCCTGACTGGAAAATGAAAACAATACATGTATGGAAACTTCATGGGTAAAGTCAACCTACCATTCAGCTCTCACGGTTCATATGTGACAGCAGAGTAATTAACGCATATTATATAATGCCAAGATATCAGCATGATTGCATATGTGCCACAGAGGTATGACAAGGGTCAAATCACTCAGTTCCTAGAATTGCCTAAAAGGAAAATCAGAATGCAGAAAGAGGCCGTTCGGCCCATTGAGTCTGCACCGACTCGCCCACAGAGCCTTATCTCGGTAACTCCACGTATTTATACTGCTAATCCTCCCAACCTACACATCCTGGGACACTAAGGGGCAACTTAGCATGGCCAGTTCACCTAACCTGCACATCTTTGGACTGTGGGAGGAAACCGGAGTACCCGGAGGAAACCCATGCAGACACGGGGAGAAGGTGCAAATTCCACACAGTCACCCAAGGCCGGAATTGAACCCGGGTCTCTGGTGCTGTGAGACAGCAGTGCTAACCATTGTGCCGCCCCTAAAATTAACAATGAAATTATCAATTGCAGCATTTATTTAATTATAAAATTGGCAACACAGAAAGCTCACTCAGCCCATCTTGTCAATATTGGTTCCAGCTCTTCAAATGGAATAAATCTATTTCTCTGGCATTTTGTTGCATTCTTTTCCAGTCTTTCAGGTATTTATTCAGTGACATTTTAAATTATGTTTTAATCTCTAACTTGCTAGCCAATAGTGGTAAAACATTCCATATTCTAATAACTCTCAGCATGAAAAATGTTCTTCAAACTCTCCTTTATTGTTTACAATTGATTTTGTAAAACAGGAAGAAGTCTTGTTGTTGAACAATAACAGTAGTATGCTGTTTTGCCATCCCTAATTGCCCTTGAACTGAGTGGCTTTCCAGAGAGAGTCAACCACATTGCTGTAGCTCTGGAGTCACATGTAGGCCAGACCAGGTGATGATGGCAGATTTCTTTCCCAAAGGACATTAGTGAACCAGATGGTTTTTACAACAATTAATGATAGTTTCATGTCACCATGGACTAGTTTACAATTGCAGATGTTTTAATGAATAGAATTTAAATTCCACCAACTGCAATATAAGCATTTGAGCTTGTGTCCCAAAAGGATTAGCTGAGGCCTCTGGATCACTAGCCCAGTGGCATTACCACTACATCACTGTCTCCCTCGCTTTCTGGGTATGATGTTTAACAGCTGCCTCCCTGAATCCTCCTCCCAAGTTGCATTGCTTTAAGAGTAAGCTGTCACCACTACTTTGCATTAACTTAGGGCTGTCATGCTATCCAGTGCCTTGCTTGAGATCCACCTGATGAAGATTTCAGCAAGGACTGAGCTGGCCAATGAATTGAAGTGTAAGTAAACAGTCTTGATGACAAAAGCTCATCAGGGGCAAGGATACCAAGGTTATAAACAGTAGTTCAGCCTAACGGTGGCCAGAGAAAGGGATGGAGTCGGTGGCTAAGTAATTAAGTTTGTGGTGGGGAGAGAAGACACTGGCTTCAGTCTTTCCAATATATAATTAGAGGAAACTTCTCATCCAATACCTGCTATCAGACGAGCAGCTTGACAAATTAGAGACAGTGAAAGGATTGAGAGGGGTGGTGCTAAGGTAAGTTGGGTGTCCGCGTGCAAAAGGGCCTGTCATCACTTTGGAATAGTGTTGCTGAGGAGCAGCTCATAAATGACAAATAGGAGGGGTCAAGGATAGACCCTCAGGGCACTTAAGCGCTAATAGCACAGTAGGAGGATAAACCATTGTTGAAATTCTCTAGCTAGAATGATAGGTAAATATGGAATCAACCCAGTTGGATAATGGAGGAGAAGTGTTGGAGGAGAATGATGTGGTGAACCATGTCAAAGAACAAAGAACAATACAGCACAGGAACAGGCCTTTCGGCCCTCCAAGCCTGTGCCGCTCCCTGGTCCAAACTAGACCATTCTTTTGTATCCCTCCATTCCCACTCCGTTCATATGGCTATCTAGATAAGTCTTAAACGTTCCCAGTGTGTCCGCCTCCACCACCTTGCCTGGCAGCGCATTCCAGGCCCTCACCACCCTCTGTGTAAAATATGTCCTTCTTATATCTGTGTTAAACCTTCCCCCCCCCCTTCACCTTGAACCTATGACCCCTCGTGAACGTCACCACCGACCTGGGGAAAAGCTTCCCACCGTTCACCCTATCTATACCTTTCATAATTTTATACACCTCTATTAAGTCTCCCCTCATCCTCCGTCTTTCCAGGGAAAACAACCCCAGTTTACCCAATCTCTCCTCATAACTAAGCCCCTCCATACCAGGCAACATCCTGGTAAACCTCCTCTGTACTCTCTCCAAAGCCTCCACGTCCTTCTGGTAGTGTGGCGACCAGAACTGGATGCAGTATTCCAAATGCGGCCGAACCAACGTTCTATACATCTGCAACATCAGACCCCAATTTTTATATGAGTGAGCGTTCAAAGACTATTTCCTCGGGTGGATGGAGCTATTACAAGGGGGCATAACTATAGGGTTCGTGGTGGGAGATACAGGACGGATATCAGAGGTAGGTTCTTTACACAGAGAGTGGTTGGGGTGTGGAATGGACTGCCTGCAGTGATAGTGGAGTCAGACACTTTAGGAACATTTAAGCGGTTATTGGATAGGCACATGGAGCACACCAGGATGATAGGGAGTGGGATAGCTTGATCTTGGTTTCAGATAAAGCTCGGCACAACATCGTGGGCCGAAGGGCCTGTTCTGTGCTGTACTGTTCTATGTTCTATGTTCTACTCTATGCCCCGTCCTATAAAGGCAAGCATGCCATATGCCTTCTTCACCACCTTCTCCACCTGTGACGTCACCTTCAAGGATCTGTGGACTTGCACACCCAGGTCCCTCTGCGTATCTACACCCTTTATGGTTTTGCCATTTATCGTATAGCTCCTCCCTACATTATTTCTACCAAAATGCATCACTTCGCATTTATCAGGATTGAACTCCATCTGCCATTTCTTTGCCCAAATTTCCAGCCTATCTATATCCTTCTGTAGCCTCTGACAATGCTCCTCACTATCTGCAAGTCCTGCCAATTTTGTGTCGTCCGCAAACTTACTGATCACCCAGTTACACCTTCTTCCAGATCATTTATATAAATCACAAACAGCAGAGGTCCCAATACAGAGCCCTGCGGAACACCACTAGTCACAGGCCTCCAGCCGGAAAAAGACCCTTCCACTACCACCCTCTGTCTTCTGTGACCAAGCCAGTTCTCCCTTTATCCCATGAGATCCAACCTTTTTCACCAGCCTACCATGAGGGACTTTGTCAAACGCTTTACTAAAGTCCATATAGACGACATCCACGGCCCTTCCCTCGTCAACCATTCTAGTCGCTTCTTCAAAAAACTCCACCAGGTTAGTGAGGCATGACCTCCCTCTCACAAAATCATGCTGACTATCGTTAATGAGTTTATTCCTTTCTAAATGCGCATACATCCTATCTCTAAGAATCTTCTCCAACAACATCCCCACCACGGACGTCAAGCTCACCGGCCTATAATTACCCGGGTTGTCCTTCCTACCCTTCTTAAATAACGGGACCACATTAGCTATCCTCCAATCCTCTGGGACCTCACCTGTGTCCAGTGACGAGATAAAGATTTGCGTCAGAGGCCCAGCGATTTCATCTCTCGTCTCCCTGAGCAGTCTTGGATAGATTCCATCAGGCCCTGGGGATTTGTCAGTCTTTATATTCTCTAACAAACCTAACACTTCCTCCCTTGTAATGGAGATTTTCTCCAACGGTTCAACACTCCCCTCCGAGACACTCCCAGTCAACACGTCCCTCTCCTTTGTGAATACCGACGCAAAGTATACATTTAGGATCTCCCCTACTTCTTTGGGCTCCAAGCATAATTCCCCACTTTTGTCCCTGAGAGGTCCGATTTTTTCCCTGACAACCCTTTTGTTCCTAACGTATGAATAAAATGCTGTAGAAAGGTCAAGAAGTATGAGGAGAGATAGCTCACATGGTTATAGTCCAATAGCATGTCATTTGGAACCTCTACCACTTAGAAGAACAAGGGTATCAGGTTCATGGGAACAAATTCACCTCCAAGTCAAGTATCACCCTGTTTGGGAATATATTGTCATTGCTTCATCATTCCTTAAAAATCCTGAATCTCCTGACCTAACAACACTCATCACCTTCTCAAAGGCAATTAGATTTGGGTGGCAATCAGGTACAAGAATCCAAATTATGTTCTGTTGTGTGCCTAGAGATACTGAGGCCAATTGTAGTGGGAAGATGTTCAGAGCTACATAGGTTGTTGATTGACAATTGCACTGTCATATTAAGTGAGCAATATTTATCAGATCATATATATTTATTTGTTTTAATTAAAAATTAAGAACTTAGTGGCTTCATACTGAACTAGTTGATTCTAAGAGATGTTTCAATTAGCATCAATTTACTTGGTGAAGGAAAAAAGGTCAACTAGGGTTCCTGCCTCTGATCACTGCAGTGGCACCTAATGGGTACGTGTGACGATTTAGATGAGATTAGGATTGGATTTGGCTGGATTGTTTACCATATTAGAATAGTTAGTCAATATGCACTGTCTCCCAAGGTTGTAATCTTTTAAATCCACCAAAATTTGTGCAAGTAGAATTTTCTTTATCGAATGGGGCGATTCTTTGAAGATCACCTGTCAGCTTTCCCTTCTTAGCTCAGCCAATGGTTCAAGTTAATTTATTCAGTAAACAACTGAGTCTGCAGATCAGGTAGACCTCCAATTGCATTCTTCATTCAGCTGAAGTTGCTGCCTCTGATTTCGAGCCGCAATCCCTGTTGAAATGTCACGCCTTTGGATAAGATAAGCTTCCAATGATTTAGTCTGTTAAGTCGACATCAGTCAACATCCTGCCTCATACATGAATATTGACTGCTTGGATGAAAAACGGGATGACTGTCAGTGGAGCCAGAAATATATCAAAGAGAAAGTCAATGTTTTAGAAATGGAAAAAGATTGGAGAGAAACATTTGGGAAAATAAATTAAGTTTTCTCCAAATGAGACCTTACATAACTCCTTCCCTACCTTTTTCCAGGTTTATTTTCCTCAGACTGAGGAGAACCGCTACTTTCTGTCTCTTCTCCTTGAGCCACGTAGCCTCTTGGTGCTGCAGGATGACATGTATGTGAAGTATCTGCATGGCATAAGGCCAATGATGGAGGACATTGTCACAGAGAAGATCGCTAATCTGAAATTGTGCAACACAAAACCCGGGACTGTTTTAAGAAGAACTACAAGAATATCCTTGACTATTCGTTACGTGCCAAAGGTTTTAAAAACTACCATACTGCTGGGGAGGAAGAAATGAAATTCTCTCTTTTGAATATGTTGTGCTGTATGCCTCTGGATTCCTTATTTGGCTCCCTCCCATCTTTCCATCTTAAAATGTGGAACTATTTCTTGGCAAATAGTTCCATAGATGTGCCTCTGTGATGTTCTCACTTTAAATGGATATTCCTCACATACACCATGAAAATGAGTGCTGTCAGATTGTTTAGCTGTAAAAGGAATCAAAGGTGGTGTGATTGTGCTCATACTCCATGTCCAGATGTAGAATCCTTGCACAGGCCTCACTGAACCGTGACCAAGAGCAAGAACTTCTTCCCCACCTCCTCCGATCTCCATTGCCCCTTGGGCTGGTGAAACCAGGAACAGTGCCAATACTGCTAAAATTAGCTTGCTCAGCACAGGCTGGGATTAAACCTGAAGCCTTTCTGGAATATGTTGATTATTTCCACAGCATGCACGCCTGTGTTTCAGGTGATTCAGACACTGTTCGGAATTGCTGAAATGGAAAAGTCACATAACTGTCCCAGTCTCCTGAGTTTTAGAATGATTATAGTGAACTATTATAACACACTGCCCCAACTACTACTGTACCTCCTTCTTGAATTCTACGTTATGACCTATTCAGTTATTGCATTATGTAATTCAGGTTCGATTCTGGCCTTGGGTAACTGTCTGTGAAGTTTGCACATTCTCCCCATGTCTGCGTGGGTTTCCTCCAGGTGCTCCAGTTTCCTCCCACACTCCAAAGATGTGCAGTTAGGTGGATTGCTTATGCTAAATTGCCCCTTAGTGTTTTAAGATGTGTAGGTTCGGTGGATTGGCCGTGCTAAATTTGTGGGGAAAGGACAGAGTGGAGGGCCTGGGTGGGATGCTCTTTTGGAGAGTTGGTGCAGACTCAATGGGCCAAATGGTCTCTGCACTCTATGGATTCTATAGTTCTAACCAGCAATCAATTGAACAAATTCTCCTGAACAAATAATGCTTGTTTGGGCTGTGGTTACGAAGTGAATAAATTTAATTTATTTTAAAAATGATTAAATGCATGTCACTACTTTATTGAAGTTTTTTTTTAAAGATACACCATCTCTTTTTTTTTTCTTAATTCTCTTTAGTTTCAGGCAGTATCACACTTTCAGCTAAGGCCAAAGGGTCTCCCACGCCATGGCTGCCTTAAGAGCTTCTGGTATTTTGCTGTGTGATGAAAAATGAAAGACTGACTCTCATTTTGAATGCCGCATTAATTTGAAAGCAGTAAATAAAGAATATTCTAACCCCAGCGTTAATGCTGCACAGTCAGGGCATTAAATATTCAGATCAAACTTTAGGGAGATTTTAATTATGACAATGCAAAGATAGTTCAGACGTTCCCCTGTGCCTGCTGAACATGTGAGTCCAGGTGTACGACAACTTTAGTGTATATGGATTCCCTAATTACATGCTGCCAAAGGGTCATACCTGCACTCGGGTGATTCAGGAACTGTTAGAAATTGCAGAAGAAAAGAAGTCGCATTCATTCCATCCTAATGCAATGAAAATATGGAATGATTTAACCAGGTATTCTATATGATCAAAAGAGAAAACGCTGGAAAATCTCGTCAGCTCTTTTCTCTCCCCACAGATGCTGCCAGACCTGCTAAGATTTTCCAGCGTTTTCTCTTTGGGTTTCAGATTCCAGCATCCGCAGTAATTTGCTTTTATTCTATATGATCAAATCAAATCACTACACAAGTAGCTTCAAATATTAAATACACTGTACTTAATTTGTACACAATTACCATGCATCAATAAGTTGGATTTGCCAATTTTGTTTTGTGTTCTGGTGGGCCCCAAAATTCTTCATAGGAGCTCACTCCATATTAGCACAGTGGGTGTGCCAGTTAGGGCTGGATAATAAATGCTGGCTTCGCCAGTGAAGTCCAGATCCCTTGAATTAATTTTAAACAATTGGTCATAAAAATTAAAAGTCTGGATGGAGACTTCTGGTGTTTTATTAATTGCCTAAAGGAGTGTACTAAGAGACATCAATATCGATTCTAGTTCCTGGAAAATGTAAAAAAGTAGGTGCTCAATTAATTGTTCCTAATATAGAAGGGGAGGGTGCAGCAGACATGGGAATCAACTATTTTATCCTTTGTGAAAAATATTCCCAAATCTCAGCATATGGAATAAGGGAAGTATAAAACACTACAGACCTGAGCATCTTCTCATGTAAGGTAACTGCCTTCCTCTCAGTGATGGGAAGATCATCATAGTTGTGTCTCCAAAAAATACAGCAACAAGTCCAGTACACAGAGTACCTCAGATAACTTTATTTTATAGCTGTTTAAACAAATGTCATAACAATTCTATAGGATTACAAAAAAAAATTATAATAAAATACCCTTGTATCATTGCCTAATTTCTGCTATTATATTGATTAATTTCATTTGCTCATTGTGCATCAGACTGCATATGCTGTTGGCAACTGTTGTGATGCCAGCAAAGAGGATTTCTTAAACTATCTTCACAGTATAAGCATATGGCATAGGTTTATTAGCGGGAGAGTTCTTCTAGTATCTGGGCAAAATTTATCACTCAGAGGGAATTCTAAAACAGATTATTTAATCTTGTATCTTATTGATTGGGAAAGAACGCTGAGAAAATTGGCCTACAATTTACAAAACTACAAATCTACTTTCATTGGCTGTGAAGAGCTTTAGGGCATGAGTGAAAAGCAGTATATAAATTCTGCTGGGTGCACTTTATCAATCGGGGTATAGATTACAAAAGCAGAGAGGTCATGATGGAGTTGTACAGAATTTTGGTGAGGCCACGGCTGGAGCACTGTGTGCAGTTCTGGTCGCCACATTATAGGAAGGATGTGACTGCACTGGAGGGGGTGCAGAGGAGATTCACCAGGGTGCTGCCTGGGATGGAACATTTTAAGTTATAAAGAGATGTTGGATAGACTTGGGTTGTTTTCTCTGGAGCAGAGAAGACTGAGGGGCGACCTGATTGAAGCATTCAAGATTATGAGGGGCATGGACAGGGTGGATAGGGAGTAGCTGTTCCCCTTAATTGAAGGGTCAGTTACGAGGGGACACAAGTTAAAAGCGAGGGGTGGGAAGTTTAGGGGGGATTTGAGGAAAAGCCTTTTTACTCAGAGGGTGGTGACAGTCTGGAAAATGCACTGCCTGGGAGGGTGGTGGAGGCAGGATGCCTCACATCCTTTAAAAAGTACCTGGATGAATACTTGGCACATCATAACATTCAAGGCTATGGGTTAAGTGCTGGCAAGTGGGATTAGGTGGGCAGGTCAAGGCCTTTCATGCGTCAATGCAGATTTGATGGGCCGAAGGGCCTCTTCTGCACTGTAGTAGTATTCTGTGATCTGATTCACTTATTTAAAAGTTCATGGACTACATCAAAAAGCAGAAGGAGGAATGGAGCTGCAGTTCTGAAGTCTTGGAAGAGAGTGTGAGTGTAATAAGTCAATTTGAACACAATCAAGATGCAGGAAGGAAGAAGAGGATGTAAAGTAGGTTGCAGTTGACCATGTGGATGAGTGCTGTTAGTCGGGCAGGAAATTGGATCACACAAAATTAGGTCAACACGTACACAGCAGAAACTTCTGCAACTAGAGATTAAACATGGTTCTGGATACTGAATACATGTAAGACGTTCGTGTTAACTTTAGATCAGTAACAGCAATTGCTATGAATTAATAGATTGGCTATTCAAACTACATTCCGGAGATCAACATATAATCAGCACAGTTCAAAGTGGGTGCTGCACTGCTTGAAGTTCCATCTTTTGGATGAGAAATGGCCCTACCTGCCTCAAGAATGGACCAATATCAATCCCTCGACCAACATCATAAAAAAACGGATTTTTTTTTAACTTCTAGATCAATTGATGACCAAGTTGGTTTTGGCGAGAAATGGCGTAGAACATGTAATCATGTGGCATAGCCGATAAACCACTTCGAACTGGTGAGGTGTCAATTTCCTTGTGGTCAATAATGGACTTGAAGACAAAGGCCTGGAGCAGAGTAGTCAAGAAAAGAAAGAGTTCCATTCGTGCCAAAGACTCTCCCGGACAGATTCTTTTCCCTGAAAGGTTGATCAAGAAAAAGTTCTGAAATTTATTTGCAGTATTGTGTTAAGTGGGTGTCAAGTTTCAAAATTTTGAAATCCTGACACTCCTGCCTGTCTTAGGGTATAATGGAGTTCCCTTTTGACTTCCCATCAATATACACTGGATTTGAATCTTAACCAAGAGGTAAATGGTCATTTTCTAGCCCACATATTCAATACCATCCAACAAAATTCATTTGCTTCTTGGTGATGGAATTCTGCAACACTTCAGAATATTTATCGATACTTTTACTGTTTAACCCTAATGCTTTCTGCTTTCCACAAAAACTCTTTCACGCTCAGCTAACTACAGGAATCATTGTGCCCTTTGAGGATTTGATTATCTTGTTGCAGATTCATACCTCCAGTTATGTTTCCAACCAGGTGTTTGACGTAGTGGATGGGATGCCAATCGAGCAGGCAGCTTTTTCCTGGATTATGTCAAACTTCTAGGAGCGGCACAGTGGTTAGCACTGCTGCCTTACAGCGCCAGGGACCCGGGTTTGATTCCCGGCTTGGGTCACTGTCTGTGTGGAGTTTGCACGTTCTCCCTGTGTCTGCGTGGGTTTTCTACGGGTGCTCCGGTTTCCTCCCACAGTCTGAAATACGTGCTGGTTTGGTGCATTGACCCGAACAGGCACTGGAGTGTGGCGACTAGGGGAATTTCACAGTAAGTTGTTAATGTAAGCCTTACTTGTGACTAATAAATAAACTATACTTTTTATTTTACTTTGAGTGTTGCTTGAGCTGCACTTGAGGCAAGTGGATAATATTCCATCACATTCCTGACTTGTGCCTTTGTAGATGGTTTAAAGGCTTTTGGGAGAAAGGAAGTGTGTTACTCATTGCAGAATACTTGCTTGGCCTCTGGCCTGCTCTCTTAACCACTGTACTTATATGGCAGGTCCAGTACAGTTTCTGGTCAGTGGTAACTTCCTAATGCCAATGAATGTTGTGGGGAGGTGGTTAGACTTTCTGTTACCAGAGATGGTCATTGCCTGGCACTTGTGTAGCCAAACGTCATTCGTCACTTATCAGCCCAAGCTTGAATCTTGTCCAGGTCTTGATGCATGCAGGCACAGACTGTCTCATTATCTGAGGAGTTGTGATTGGAAGTGAACACTGAACAATCATCAATGAAGATCACCACATCAATCCTTCAGATGGGAAGATGGTTACCCTGCAAAATTCCTGCAGTAATGTCCTGGGGCTGAGATGATAAGCTTTCAACAACCTTAACCATCATCCTTTGTCTAGTTATAACTAGCTAGTGTAGAGTTTCTCCCCATTGACTTCCATTTTAATAGGGCTACTTCAATCCACAACTGGTTAAATGCTGCCTCAGTATCTAGTGTTGACACTCTCGCCTCTGGAATTCAGCTCTTTCATCCATATTTGGGCCAGGTTTGTAATGAGGTGTGGGACTGAATGGTCCTGGTGGAACCTGGTGTGTCAGTGCCATTTTGTAGCACTATCAATGACACCTGAAGTTTCACAGGAGGAAATCATTCCCTAAAATTGTAACCGAAAGTCCTGCATAGTCTGGCTTGGAAATGGGGACATAGAAATCATAGAAACCCTACAGTACAGAAAGAGGCCATTCGGCCCATCGGGTCTGCACCGACCACAATCCCACCCAGGCCCTACCCCCATATCCCTACATATTTACCCACTAATCCCTCTAACCTATGCATCTCAGGACACTAAGGGCAATTTTTTGCATGGCCAATCAACCTAACCCGCACATCTTTGGACATCACATTGGTGTAATGAGGTTGCTGTTTTGAAGTTGGGGTTAAAACAAGTAGAGAAACTGCGTGAGAAAATAAAGAGACTGTACCTGTGGAAAATGCCACAAAGCTTCCACTCTTTTTGAAATGCCCATTTTCATCAAGGAAATGGTTTGGGTTAAATGATTCTGGCGTCTCCCAATGGCTGGCAGCTTTCAGAACAGATGAAAGCACAGGAATCACAAATGTGCCCTAAAAACAAAATTATTACAATATCAGACAAGGAAAAATGCGCATCAGAATTACAAACTGGAGTTGCATCACAACATGGCAGCATCATGATAAGGCAATCAAGTGACATCAATAAGTCTGAGTTCACGTACCAACCCACTCAAGAGCACTTTCTTCTCTGCTGCCCTCAGATTTTTGAATGGACCTACCTCACATTAAGTTGATCTTTCTCTACACCCTAGTTATGGGTCACTGTCTATGCGGAGTCTGCACGTTCTCCCTGTGTCTGCATGGGTTTCCTCTGCGTGCTCCGGTTTCCTCCCACAGTCCGAAAGACGTGCTGGTTAGGGTGCATTGGCTGTGCTAAATTCTCCCTCAGTGTGCCTGAACAGGTGCCGGAGTGTGGCGACTAGGAGATTTTCACAGTAACTTCGTTGCAGTGTGAATATCAGCCGACTTGTGACACTAATAAATAAACTTTAAACTTCGGTGATGTTCTTCTATTTCTTGATTTCCTATTCTCCATTCTGCACTCTCTCCTTTCCATCTCTATGAACGGTATGCTTTGTCTGTATAGCGCGCAAGAAACAATACTTTTCACTGTATGTTAATACATGTGACAATAATAAACCAAATTAAAAACTGTCAAGTAGAGAGCAAACACTGAAAACACCCAGCAAGTCAGGCATCATCTTGAGAAAACACAAGCTAACTTCTCCATCGCAGAAGCTTTACTGATGGACATCATTTTGAGAGGAACAAAACGGGACAGGACAAAACATACACGGCGACAACACACTAGAAAAGAATTGTGGAGAATAGGAAATCAAGAAATAGAAGAACATCACTGAAGTTTAACGTTTATTTATTAGCATCACAAGTTGGCCTACATTTACACTGCAATGAAGTTACTGTGAAAATCCCCTAGTCGCCACACTCCGGTGTCTGTTCGGGTACAGTGAGGGAGAATTTAGCATAGAAAATGCACCCTAACCAGCACGTCTTTCGGACTGTGGGAGAAAACCGGAGTGCCCAGAGGAAACCCACGCAGATACTGGGAGAACATGCAGACTCCGCACAGACAGTGACCCAAGCCGGGAATTGAACCCGGGTCCCTGGCGCTGTGAGGCAGCAGTGCTAACCACTGAACTTTATAATAGTTAATAAGGAATAGTAGAATGGAAATCTAGACAAACAGAGCAGGCTGCATGGGTCTAGGAGAAATAAGCTGTTGACAGCAATGGTGCAGACTATCGCAAAATAGCATAGTTTTATTAGTCCACCTGGTGTTTTCACACACAGCACCAATGCACTCTCCTCTCCCATCATCAAAAACTCCTCACCTATTCTACATTGACAGTATTTGCTAACTAGAGGAGTAACTGAAAGCGGTGTCCTGATGTACTAAGACAGAGAGCTGAAAAAAAGAAACATGAGGCACTGTTATTCAGCTTACATCGAGCTTTATTGGAACTGCGTAGAAATTCCTAGCAGAAATCAGAGTGCAATGGGGTAAATAATTGAAGTGGCAGTTCTTCGTTACACGAGAGGACAGAAAGAAGATCTCTGACACAGCAAGGACCAAATCTGCACTTGTTATCCCAATGTCGAGGAGACAATACAATACAGTCGAATTACATGTGAGTTGCTGTTATACCTGGAAAGGCTGATTGTGTCCCTGGACAGTGGCATGGAGGGCTTGTATGGCCAGGTAACAGGAGCGACGGAACAGTGAAATAGGATATCACAGAGAAAAGTTTCCTTTGGAATGATGAAAGGGGAACTGAAGAGGTGCGCAATTGCATTGGAGGTGGCAAAAATATGGAGGCTGGGTGAGTTGGAAAGCAGGAATGGTGAATGTAATGACTCAGGCCATTGAGGTTGGCCGATTGGAATATGAACTCCCTGATTACGGAGTCAATTGATGGGCCAGTCAGGAAGTCTTTTCCTTGTATTTAACCGGGAGTGTCGGTTCCTCTGGCACTCCCGAAGACTGCTGACAATAACACTGTGCCCTGCTGTTGGAATCGTAAATAAAGGGATTTTGGTGAAGGGATTCTGCCTCCGAAGACAAATGACAGTGAGTTTCTACCATTGTTTTGGGATTGGGTGAGGGTAGAAGTAGAGAAACAGGATGGATTCAGTTGAGGTTTATCAGCCATGGTGGAGGAGAATGGAGACTATTTTAAAAGCTCATGTGAAAGGCGACTTCATCAGAGCAGATTGAATGGAGATGAGGAAATTGGCTGAAGGGAGTATTGTCCTTGCAGGGGATCGAGTGTCAAAGACTCTGGACTTGTCCTGAACATCAGTGCAAAACCAATCCCAAAGATATGAGCCAATCCAGAAAAGGGTCAGAAATCGATCGCAAAAGGGCAATAGGTGAAAATTTGAAGCAGAATTATTAAGAATTACGCTTATGCAACAGGAGAATGAGATTGTGGTTGATTAGGCTTGGTTTATGATGCCAGTAAAATAGTCTGCCAGTAAAATCCGTACATGAAGAATGCATGCTTTTGCGAGGTCACAGAGAACTCCTCAACCCTGTAAAAATTTGCATCGTGGAGATAAAAAAAATTGATTGGAACCCTGAAAACCACATTGAGTGAGTCTGGTTAATGAATAACAGCTGTTGGAACAGACATGCGAGCTTGACTCAGTTGGTTAGGTAAGTTAGAAAATGATGATTCAAGCACTATTCCAGAGTGAATTTGAGTGGACTGGTGCTCTTGTGTGTCACTAACAATGACAATTTAGAGCAAAGTCCAGTATCTTTAATTCTTTGGATCGGGTTTTCAGTAATATCACAGAATCCTACGGTGCAGAAGGAGGCCATTCGGCCCATCGAGTATGCCCCGACCACAATCCCACCCAGGCCCTATTTTCGTAACCCCATGCTAATCCCCCCCTGACACCAAGCGACAATTTAGCATGGTCAATCAACCTAACCCGCACATCTTTGGACTGTGGGAGGAAACTGGAGCACCCGGAGGAAACCCACGCAGACGCGGGGAGAACGTGCAGACTCCACACAGACAGTGACCTGAGGCCAGAACTGAACCTGGGTCTCTGGCGCTGTGAGGCAGCAGTGCTAACCACTGTGCCGCCCGCATGACCACATGCACTATTCAAACGTTCTGTCATTTAGCGGAATCATGGCGATTTTATGCATCAACTCCATGTACTCCCCTTTCTCAGTCTTGAAAGTTCAGTTGACTGAGCGTCCACATCCATTTGGGAAGTAAATTATTCTATGATTTAAAAATTGCTCCCTGATTTCACTTGCAGATGGACTTGCCCAAACGTTAGGGCCCCCTTGTACTGGATTTTCCCATCAGAGGACATAGTTTCCCTATATCTGTGTTATTAAATACCTTCTCCTGTTAAAGGAAAGATTCTCCTGATATTCCAGTCTATATTCCTCCCTCAACAAAATTAACCAGGAACAAAATAACTAGTCATGCATCTCATTGTGTGTTTTGTGGTAGAATGCTGGCAAAGAATATCTACCACAGTTTCCCGGTTAACAATAGCCGTAGCATTTCAGAAGCAATTCCATAAAACAAAATGCTGTTTTGACATCGTGAGGTACAAATAATGGTTTCGATTCCAACCTCAGGAATCAGATATCCTCTGAATTCGGTATCTCTTGTTGTCATGTGTGGAAGATTCATAGGAACAAGGTCAATGTATCGCTGAACCTCATGTATAACGGCATCTGTATATGGCATTTTTGCTCGATCTTCAACAGTGAGTCTTCGATAGGATCCAACCACCTCATCAATCTCCCTATGAATTTTTTCTGTGAGGACAATAAAATGCAGTTTTGGATTGTTAAATATATTTCATTTCCAAACATCATCAAGGTCTTCTGTCACACTTCACACGTTGCGGTCTACATCACTACTTCACTTGACTGACAGTGTATTGGATGGTCTTACCCAATTACAAGATTATGGGTTTAAGTCTACTGGAGAGTAAGATCGAATTTGATGTATTTTCACTTAGGACGGCATAGTGGTCAGCACTGCTGCCTCACAGCGCCAGGGACCCGGGTTCAATTCCAGCTTTGGGTCACTGTCTGTGTGGAGTTTGCACATTTACACTGCATTTACACTGTCTGTGTGGGTTTCCTCTGGTTTCCTCCCACAGTCCAAAGATGTGCGGGTTAGGTTGATTGGCCGTGCTAAATTGTCCCTTAGTGTCAGGGGGATTAACAGGGTAATATGTGGGATTACGGGAAAGGGCCTGGGTGGGATTCTGGTCACTGCAGACCCAGTGAACCAAATGACCTCCTTCTGCACCGTAGGGATTGTATAAAAAAAACCTGGGAAGGGAATCATAGAATCCTACAGTGCAGGTGGAGGCCATTCGGCCCATCGAGTTTGCACCGACCACAATTCCACCCAGGCCCTATCCTCATAACCCCATGCTTTTACCCTAGCTGGTCCCCCATCAATCAATGCCCATAATACAAGTTTAGGTACACAAAGTGGCTCTTTGAAGCCTGAATATTTCTGGATGAAGAGAAGTTGGAAGGAGATAAGGAATTTTTGGTTTTGAAATACTGGAAAAGTGATCTTTTTTATTAAATCAAGTGGATGAGTCTTGATTTTGACCCAGTGAAGATCCAGGAGCAAGATTGCAGAATGGGGGATATGCAAGTTAGAAAGATCGAGAAAGGAAGATTCAGGGCCACAGTCACTGTAGAAGTATTGATAAATTTAGAAGACGCAACTGATTGTGATAGTGAGCAGTGGTTGAAAGCTAGAGAGAAAAGAGGAATAACCTGCCAAGTGACCAGCTATTTCTTGGAAGCTGCCCAGGTGTGAGAAGAGGGATTTGGGGGTGCCCTGGTACAAGCATCACAAAATGTTAGTGTGCAGGTACAGTAAGCAACTAGGAAGACAAATGGAATGTTGTTATTTATTGCAAGATGAATTGAATATAAAGGTGAGGAAGCTCTGACAAAGGGTTATCCTGACACGAAACTCTGACTCTTCTCTCTCCACAGATGCTGTCAGACCTGTTGAGTTTCTCCAGCATTTTCTGTTTTTGTTTCAGATTCCGGCATCCGCAGTATTTTGCCTTTATTTGATGATTGATTCGATTTATTATTGTCAAATGTATTAACATACAGTGAAAAGTACTGTTTCTCGCACGCTATACAGACAAAACATACCGTCCATAGAGAAGGAAAGGAGAGAGTGCAGAATGTAGTGTTACAGTCATAGCTAGGGTGTAGAGAAAGATCAACTTAATGCGAGGTAGGTCCATTCAAAAGTCTGACGGCAGCAGGGAAGAAGCTGTTCTTGAGTTGGTTGGTACGTGACCTCAGACTTTTGTATTTTTCCGGAAGGTGGAAGAGAGAATGACCGTGGTGCGTGGGGTCCTTAATTATGCTGGCTGCTTTGCCGAGGCAGCGAGAAGTGTAGACAGAGTCAATGGATGGGAGGTTGGTTTGCGTGGTGGATTGGGCTACATCACGCAGTCCAGTTAACATTAGATTCTGGGTATTTAAAATGAGAATGTTCCATTCTCCCAATACTATAATTCCATGTGCTGGACTATTGAAATACATCCTCCAATTACTTTGATGCATGCTTACCCTGAATGTGTGGATACTTCACCAGGATCTGGATAGCCCACTGCAGTGTTGTGCTGGTCGATTCAGTTCCAGCTGCAAGTAGGTTCAATGTTGAAAACAACAAGTTTCTGTGAACGAATTCCGAGTCATGCTTGTGTTGCTCCTGAAACAAGTTAAATCTACTTTAAAACATTTAAAGCCCTTTGCTGTGTGTAGTCACTTTCCGATTTTTTTTTTTCAAATGCAAACTGTGCCATTAACCAATCCATATAATACATTTTTATAACTGCTGATGTATTGGTGTCAACAGAATATCAATAGCATTAGTTGCCAAAATGTTGGGCTTGTTGGGTTGGTGTTGTGTAAACCTTGTTGGACTCACCAGATCAGTATCCAAAACCGTTAGGGAAGGAAGTACAAAAGTTGGAACTGTATAAATGTAAAGATAAAACTGCTTCAAGTACCTCCTCCATCTTAATGAGGAAACTGTCAATATAATCCCTGGGAAAATCCTTCTGGAGACTTTCTTTATGACTTTGAATTATTTGGTTCATAAAATTCGACAAATCTGCTGTATTTTGGATTATCGTTTTGTGAGGCCCAGGCAGGAAATCCATGATCGTCGGGAAGTTATTGTACATCTGCAAAGCAAAATAAGCAAAATGTGAGTCGGGGTGGCACAGTGGTTAGCACTGCTGCCTCACAGCGCCAGGAACCCAGGTTCGATTCCCGGCTCGGGGTCACTGTCTGTGCGGAGTTTGCACATTCTCCCCGTGTCTGCGTGGGTTTCCTCCGGATGCTCCTGTTTCCTCCCACAGTCCAAAGATGTGCAAGTTTGGTGGATTAGCCATGCTAAATTGCCCCTTAGTGTCAGGGGGATTAGGTAAGGTAAATGCATGGGGTTATGGGGATAGGGCCCGGGTGGGATTGTGGTCAGTGCAAATTCGATGGGCCGAATTGCCTCCTTCTGCACTGTAAGATTCTATTGGAATTGTTTGTTAACACTTATGCGTCTGGTCAAGCTGGGTGTCATCAAGTTAGTGTGGATTCAGTTATCTTAAATAGAATAGTGTATTTCCTGTTTGTATTTCATTTTTCGAGCATCCACAGTATTTTGTTTCTATGGAAAAATGAGCCGGAATTTTACCGGCACGCAGAACGGAATTCTCCGTTTCCCTCGGGCGGGATTTTACAAGCCTAACCCGGGCCAGGTCGTAAAATACCAGCCATGTTCTGCAGTGACTATGGGTGGGATTTTCCACCCCCTCCCCGCGGTGTGTTTTCCAGCAGTGGGTCACCGTTGGCTGCCGGTAGGATCTTCCAGCCCCGCCAATGTCAATGGCGCTTTGGTTTATTCACCGGCCAGGCCACCAGTGATCCTGCCGAAAGGAAGGTCGCGATCAACATTTCTATGGGCGGAATTTTCCTGTCCTGCCTGCCGAAGGAATTGTGGCAGGTGGAACATGGATCATAGAAAGGTCTGTTGTCCTCGAGCAGGATTTTCCGGACTTGAGGTAACCACGGCTGGAAAATCCCGCCCAATATCTTTCAGTTTTTTAAGTTAATTTATTGCCTCAACCGGATATATAGAGAGTGAATACCATTACTCTCAGATTCCTTTCTAAACCAAATTCAGTTCAATTCATTATTTATCCGTTCCCATTTGTCCCATTTTCCGATGGAATTGGCTGGCAGTTCTCCGAGGCGGGGCATCTTGCCGAGTGAGGGGTTGAGGGGAGAAGAGGGCTTGCCCCTCCGGCCAAACCCGAAGCGGGAAAATCGACCCTGAGACACGGCATTCCAAAATATCCAGGCTCAGAACCTGTGCGGCCAGCGTGGCGTCCTAGCCTCTCCGTTAAGATGCTTATTTCTGGACTGCTGTAATCTCGTGCTACTCTCAGACGCTGTGAGACTTTCATTATCGGTTGGAGTGTTAATTTTTAACTAGTCATCGCCGCTCTCCCACTCCGCCCCACTGTCGCTCCAAGTGATTTAACCTTATCAAGCAAACTGTGACTAGGAATCTCTCACATCCAGAAAACCTGGCCATGATTTAAAGTTTATTTATTAGTGTCACGAGTAAGCTTACATTGACACTGCAATGAAGTTACTGTGAAAATCCTCGAGTCGCCATACTCCGGCGCCTGTTCGGGTACACAGAGGGAGAATTTAGCACGGCCAATGTACACTAACCAGCACGTATTTGATTTGATTTAGAATCCTACAGTGCAGAAGGAGGCCATTCAGCCCATCGAGTCTGCACCGACCACAATCCCACCCAGGCCCTATCCTAGTAACCTTATACCTTTACCCTAGCTAGTCCCACTGAGACTAAGGGGCAATTTAGCATGGCCAATCCACCTAACTCGCACATCTTTGGACTGTGGGAGGGAACCGGAGCACCTGGAGGAAACCCAAGCAGACACAGGGAGAATGCACAGACTCCGCACAGACAGTGACCCAAGCCAGGAGTCGAACCCGGGTCCCTGGCGCTGTGAGACACAGTAAGAAGTTTAACAACACCACGTTAAAGTCCAACAGGTTTATTTGGTAGCAAAAGCCACACAAGCTTTCGGAGCTGCAAGCCCCTTCCTTCTTCAGGTGAGTGGGAATTCTGTTCACAAACAGGGCATATAAAGACACAAATTCAATTTACATGAATAATGGTTGGAATGCGAATACTTACAACTAATCAAGTCTTTGAGAAACAAAACAATGTGAGTGGAGAGAGCATCAAGACAGGCTAAAAAGATGTGTATTGTCTCCAGACAAGACAGCCAGTGAAACTCTGTGGGGGTTACAAATAGTGTGCCATGAACCCAATATCCCGGTTGAGGCCGTCCTCGTGTGTGCGGAACTTGGCTATCAGTTTCTGCTCAGCGACTCTGCGCCGTCGTGTGTCGCGAAGGCCGCCTTGGAGAACGCTTACCCGAATATCAGAGGCTGAATGCCCGTGACCGCTGAAGTGCTCCCCAACAGGAAGAGAACAGTCTTGCCTGGTGATTGTCGAGCGGTGTTCATTCATCCGTTGTCGCAGCGTCTGCATAGTTTCCCCAATGTACTGTGAGACAGCAGTGCTAACCCACTGTGCCAACCTGCCATTATTTGAGTATCATCTGCACATGTGGCTAGTTTACAGTCAGTTTCAGTCACATTATGATTTTAAAAGAAAGAGAAATACCTGCACCCAGGAGCCATTTATAGTTTCAGCATTTTCTGCAAGCATCTCGATCAATGTGAGAAACATTTTATCTTCATAGTCAAACTGGTCTCCAAAGACGATGGAACAGATGATATTAGATACTGCACATCTCAGCAGAAAGTTTAGACGAAGAGGGGTATCTGATATTAATGAAAGAGAAAGCAGTTAGAAACATACACAGTGTTACACAAGTAAAAAGACATTAATACGTAGTAGTTTTAAAATTCAGATGTATGTAAATAAACAGTGGCCAAAACAATTAGTTTTGATATAATTTCAGTGCCAAAATAGGTGACAGCTCAGAGTGCGTGCGGGAAGTCTGAGACTTGTTTGAAATTGGGCCTCATTATGTTTCTCATAGAATCATGGAATCCCTACTGTGCAGAGAGAGGCCATCTGGCCCATCGAGCCTGCACCGACCACAATCCCACCCAGGCCCTTTCCCCATAACCTATGTATTTACCCTGCTCATCTCCCTGACGCTCAAGGGCAATTTAGCATGGCCAATCCACCTATCCCGCACATCTTTGGACTGTGGGAGGAAACCGGAGCACCCCGAGGAAACCCACGCAGACACGGGGAGAACGTGCAGACTCCTTTCTGGTGAGCTATAGTTGAGCATCCAGAGGCAAACTAAACGTTTTTTGCCCCCACTTTGTGCCTGAAAAATAGCCACAATGCAATCCAATTTCCTCCCAGTGTGCGGGTTAGGTTGATTGGCCAGGCTAAATTGACCCTGGGGTGGGAATTTTCCCATCCTGCCTGCCACGGGAATCGTAGAGGGCGGGGGCACGCACTGTGCAAAGGTCCACTGACCTCGGATTGGATTTTCCTGCTTTGGGGTGTGCGCAGCCGGAAAATCCCGTCCTGAGCATAAAGTTTACGTTTATTTATTAGCGTCACAGGGAGGCTAATATTAACACTGCAATTAAGTTACTGTGAAAATGGGGATTAGCAGGGGAAATGCATGGGTTACAGGGTTAAGGCCTGGGCGGGATTGTTGTTGGTGCAGGTTCGATGGGCCGAATGGCCTCCTTCTGCACCGTAGGAATTCTATGATTCTAATTGGCTTTGGGTTATTGGAGCATCACATCTGGATTTGAATCTGTCTTCTTCCAGTGTCCATGTACGTACATTCCCAGTGGGAGAGGTGATCACTGGATTCAAATTAGGGTCAAGTAACCGATTTTATTTCATTATTATCCAAAGGGCTGAAACACACTGTAGAGAACCCAGCAACACTCCAGCTGAGGCCAACTTATTCAGGGATTAAACCTGGAGCACTTACACCTCAGTTACTCATTGCTATTAACAGTTGAGCTATCTGAACTTTTGTTTCAACCTTAGGAATGCTGCCTGAGATTTGACACCACCGGTGGCAGAGTGGTTAGCACTGCTGCCTCACAGCGCCAGGGACCCAGGTTCGATTCCCGGCTTGGGTCACTGTCTGTGTGGAGTTTGCACGTTCTCCCCACGTCTGCGTGGGTTTCCCTCCGGGTGCTCCGGTTTCCTCCCATGGTCCAGAGATGTGCAGGTTAGGTTGATTGGCCACGCTAAATTTAGTGTCGGGGATTAGTAGGGTAAACGTGTGGGGTTACAGTAATAGGGCCTGGCTGGGATTGTGGTCAGTGTAGACTTGATGGGCCAAATGGCCTCCTTCTGTACTGTAGTGATTCTATGATCTCATTGCTAATAGCAAGATGAATACCTATACACACAGAGAACTGTTTTTCACAAACCAGTGTGTGTCCAAGCAGATGTCTGTACACATAAAAACCTCCGTGATACCTGTCGAACATTGAATCATACATCACATTCAGCCCATCCTGTGTGTCTGGGTTTCATAAAAAAGCTATCCAATTGTCTCACTCTTCCACTATTTCCCCAGGCTGTGAACTGCTTTGCTGTTCAAATATATCAATTTTGAATGGTATGATGGAGTCTGCAGCCAGTGCCCTGGTTGGCAATGTAAGAAGTCTCTCAACACCAGGTTAAAGTCCAACAGGTTTATTTGGAATCACGAGCTTACGGAGCGCTGCCTCTTCGTCAGATGAGTCAAGGGGATAGCACACGCCACTGACTCACCTGATGAAGGAGCAGTGCTCCGAAAGCTCGCGCTACCAAATAAACCTGTTGGACTTTAACCTGGTGTTGTGAAACTACTTACTGTGCCCCACCCCAGTCCAACGCCGGCGTCTCCACCTCCTGGTAAGCAATACATTCAGATCATAAGTTTGCTATGTATTATTACTGGTTACCGACCTGCCTCAAAACCCCTCTGAATTAAATCTCTCCTTAATCTTATGTCCTCCAAGAAGAACAATCTCGAGTTGCTCCACATAACTTAAGCACCTCATCCATGGGATCAATGTGAAATGAATTCATTTTATTTTCTTCCTTTCCCCCTGAAGTGCATGGCTCCTGCTGGGTTCAACTCCAGCTGCTCCCCAGTTCTTCATTAATGTGGACAGCTTATTCAGTGGAAGAAAGCATCAGTGACAGCACAGGCAATCCTGCCTTCACTTGACACCCATCTGTAAGGAATCACTGGACATTGATTGGGTGTGGGAACCCAGAGTCATTTTTTCTTTCTTTAGACTTCAAGTTAATTGCCACAAACCCAACTGCTGTGCAGACTCTTGTGGGATAAATAGACAGCAAATTACTTTTTCCCACTTAATGAATTTAAGTGAAACCACTTAAAATCCCTACAGTGCAGAAGGAGGCCATTCAGCCCATCGAGTCTGCACTGACCACAATCCCATCTTGGCCCTATCGCCATAACCCCATGCATTTACCCTAGTTAGCCCCCCGACACTAAAGGACAATTTAGCCAATCCACTTAACCTGCACATCTTTCAGTCTGTGGGAGGAAACCGGAGCACCCGGAGGAAACCCACGCAGACACTGAATGAATGTGCAAACTCCACACAGACAGTGACCCGAGCCAGGGATCAAATCCGGGTCTCTGGCCCTGTGAGGCAGCAATGCTAATCACTGTGCCACCATGCCGCCTGAACCTTAGGAATGCTGGCTGAGATTTGATGTCACCATCTCATTGCTAATAGCAAGATGAATACCTATACAAGCAGAAAACTGTTTTTCACAAACATCCAAATGTATGTATCAGGAAGTGAAGACAATCATAAATTTGATTTTTATTATATCAATTTTATCATCAATTTCCCATCAAAGGCAAAGATAATTTCGGACCAAGAGCTCTTCCCTATCCCCTGTACCCCGACCATGCCAAGTCCCATCACTCCCTTTCAAAATGTAACATCTCAAAGTTTGCAGATGATACCAAGTTTGGTGGGAGGGTGAACTGTGACGAGGGTGCAGAGATCCTTCAGAATGATCTGGACAGGTCGGGTGAGTGGGCAAATCAATGGCAGATAATGGTATAATTTGGATAAATGTGAGTTTATTCATTTTGGAAGCAAAAACAAGAAGGCAGATTACTACCTGAATGGGGAGTATGCAGGTGCAGCAGGCAGTAAAGAAGGCAAATGGCATTTTGGTCTTCCTTGCGAGAGGTTTTGAGTACAGGGATGTGTTGTTGCAATTATACAGGGCCTTGGTGAGGCCACACCTGGAGTATTGTGTCCAGTTTTGGTCTCCTTTTCTGAGGAAGGATGTTCTTGCTCTCGAGGGAGTGCAGCGAAGGTTTACCAGGCTGATTCCGGGGATGGCGGGACTGATGTATGAGGAGAGATTGACTAGGTTAGGATTGTTCTTGCTGGAGTTCAGATGAACGAGGGGATCTCATAGAGACTTATAAAATTTTAACAGGACTAGACAGGGTAGATGCAGGGAGGATATTCCTGATGATGGGGGAGCCCAGAACCAGGTATCACAATCTGAGGATTCAGGGTAGACCATTTAGGATGGAGGTGAGGAGACATTTCTTCACCCAAAGAGTGGTGAGCCTGTGGAATTCATTACCACAGGAAGTAGTTGATGCCAAAACATTGAATGTATTCAAGAGACGGCTGGATATAGCACCTGGGGTGAATGGGATCAAAGGTTATGGGGAGAAAACAGGATTACGCTATTGAGTTGGATGATCAGCCATAATCGTAATGAATGGTGGAGCAGGCTCAAAGGGCCGAATGGCCCCCTCCTGCTCTTATCCTCTATGTTTTCTATGCTTCATTCCTTTCTTTGGCTCGGAACTTGAAAAAAGATAGCAATTCTACTAGGATTTTAAAAAAGCAATCCCTCCTGTACTTCAGCCAGTAACCTTTTTTATTTCTGATAACCGTAACCAGAAACTGGGCCTCCTCCGAGATCCGCTCTTCAACACTCTTCTTCCCCATTCCAAAATTCCTCAAGGTGCTGAGAGTGAATCTCCGAATCTGTTTCCATCTCTCCCCATTGCTGAAAGCCAACCCTGAAATTGAGACATTTAACACAAATGTAAATAACTTGGGGTGGAATTTTCCATTTGCTGCGAACAAAATAGACAGAATATTTTTCAATATCTTTTTCTCCCCCCTGACACAGCCTCCAAAGCAGTCATGTTTCTAGTCGTGACTTGGAGTGTTATAGTTGGCCTCAGAATCCCAGAGTTAGGGAGAGACATACAGCTCCCAGGAACTCCTGGGGCATTTTCTTCCTGCGCATGCGCAGTTGGAGGCGTCGATCGGTGCTGCATGGTTTTGGGCGCGTTAAGCCCCTGCCCACAGTGCGATTCGGAATCGCTGATATTTTTTCAGGCAGAGTGCGTATGGAGGCGCCTCAGAAGGGGTCTACAAGTCGGATCTGAAACAGTTTCAAGTCCACCCAGAACTTCGAATCAAAATTAAAAGGGAGGGTGATGGCCTAGTGGGATTATTGCTAGACTTTCGTTTCTATGGCCTAGAAGGTAGGGATATGTTCGGCACAACTTGTGGGGCCGAAGGGCCTGTTTTGTGCTGTAGTTTTTCTATGTTTCTAAAATAGTAAAATAGGGCCGAAGGTGTCCATAATGTAGTTTGTGATTATAGTTACGATATAAGTGACTTGTATTGACCTCAGGGCCTTACTTGCTGTCTGTCTGTTGTCACCTGCATCCCAAGAGCAAACTTGGGCAAAGTGCTGAAAGGCTGTTTGTATCCTGAAACCATATACACAAAGGTATGATTCATTGAAGAATGGTTGAAGAAACAGTCAGACACATGCAGGGCACTTTGGTAGCAATAATAGAAAGACAGATTATCACTTGAATGGGTGCAAATTGAGAAGGCTGGTGTCCTTCTGCATCAGTCGCTGAGAGTAAGCAGACAGTAAAGAAGGCAAATCATAGAAACCCTACAGTACAGAAATTCGGCCCATCGAGTCTGCATCGACCACAATCCCACCCAGGCCCTACCCCCATATCCCTACATATTTACCCACTAATCCCTCTAACCTACGCATCTCAGGTCACTAAGGGCAATTTTAGCATGGCCAATCAACCTAACCCGCACAGCTTTGGACTGTGGGAGGAAACCGGAGCACCCGGAGGAGTTTTCCCAAATGGTATGTAGACCTTCATAACAAGGGGATTTGAGTATCGGAATAAGGATGTTTTACTGTAATTGGACAAAGCAGCCCCGCTTGATTGGCACCCCATCCACAAACATTCACTCCCTCCACCACCGACGCTCAGTAGCAGCCGTGTGTACCATCTACAAGATGCAGTGCAGCAATTCACCAAAGATCCTTAGACAGCACCTTCCAAACCCATGACCACTTCCATCTAGAAGGACAAGGGCAGCAGATACATGGGAACACCACCACCTGCAAGCTCCCCTCCAAGCCACTCATCATCCTGACTTGGAAATATATTGGCCGTTCCTTCACAGTCGCTGGGTCAAAATCCTGGGATTCCTCCCTAACGGCATTGTGGGTCAACCCACAGCACGTGGACTGCAGCGATTCAAGATGGCAGCTCACCACCACTTTCTCAAGGGGCAACTAGGGATGGGCAATAAATGCCGGCCAGCCAGCGATGCACATGTCCCACGAATGAATTTTTTAAAAATTGTATAGGGCATTGGCAAGGCCACACCTGGAGTATTGTGTGCAGTTTTGGTTTCCTTATCTGAGGAAGGATGTCCTTGCTGTAGAGGGAGTGCAGCGAAGGTTTACCAGGCTGATTCCTGGGATGGCATTTTGCTGGGAATTTACTTTCTACATTTGAGAATTACATCAGGATGGCTAGCAGTTGGGCTGCCTTTGATTAGACCTCAGATGAGATACGACCAATGGCAGCCAACTGTTGAGGGACATGTGCTGGACATTAGAGCAGGAATCAGCAACTACAGCCTGCTGTTCAGAGATCTGCAGCTGGACAGTAGAGGGGGTCTTTTCACATGAGGCATTACCCTCGATATGGTGAACAGGAAGAGGCAGAGTTTCCTTGACATGACAAGGGGAAAAGAAGGGGATAAACCAACAAACTAGTGCAATACCAAAGGCTCCATAATACAATAATGAACAGTCCTTTTACGACAATAAAGTCTTTCAACATTCCGTGGCCTTCACCTTTCAGAGCTTTCGCCTTTCAAGATTTCAAGATTGCAAAGTTCATCTAAATTCTTCCTAGGTCAACCCAGCTGGGCCAGATCTTCCAAGGTTACACCTGCCAGGGTTGCACCTTCCGGGGCTGGAGGCACAGTTTATTATGTCACATTTGAAACTTCCTAGAATCATAGAATCCCTACAGAGCAGAAGGAGGCCATTTGGCCCATCAAGCCTGCACCGGCAACAATCCCACCCAGGGTATAGAGGAATATGGGCCAAATGCGGGCAACTGGGATTAGCTTAGGGATTTTTAAAAAAAAGGTCGGCATGGACACGTTGGGCCAAAGGACCTGTTTCCATGCTGTAAACCTCTATGACCCTATCCCCGTAACCCACGTATTTACCTTGCTAATCCCCTTGACACTAAGGGGCAATTTAGCACATCTTTGGAGTGTGGGAGGAAATTGGAGGACCCGGAGGAAAACCATGCACGGGGGCAGCATAGTGGTTAGCACTGCTGCCTCACAGCGCCAGGGACCCGGATTCGATTCCCGGCTTGGGTCACTGTCTGTGCGGAGTCTGCACGTCCTCCCCGTGTCTGCGTGGATTTCCTCCGGGTACTCCGGTTTCCTCCCACAGTCTGAAAGATTGTTCTTTGCAAATACATGAATAGGATGGGAATAGAGGGATATGGTCCCCGGAAGGGTAGGAGGTTTTAGTTCAGTCAGGCAGCATGGTCGGTGCAGGCTTGGAGGGCCGAAGGGCCTGTTCCTGTGCTGTAATTTTCTTTGTTCTTTGTTCTTTATGTGCTGGTTAGGGTGCATTGACCCGAACAGGCGCCTGAGTGTGGCGACTAGGGGAATTTCACAGTAACTTCATTGCAGTGTTAATGTAAACCTTACTTGTGACTAATAAATAAACTTTTAAAAAAGTTATGCAGACACAGGGAGAACGTGCAGACTCCGCACAGACAGTAACCTGAAGTCGGAATTGAATCTGGGTCCCTGGCGCTGTGAGGCAGAAGTGCTAACCACTAGAAGAAGACTAGCTCTCTGGTGGTCACACATTACCAGTAGGACTGTCAAAGTGATCATTCCCCTCAATGTTTTTGCTCCAGATCTTCCCGGGGGCAGCCACTAATGCTTCAAGCCTTCCAGTGTCATTTTGGTACAGTGTTGGGATTCTGGCATCTGAGTTTGAAGATGTGGATTTATGTTCATCCGAAAAAACTTGAGCATTTAACATAGGCTGACACTTTACTGTAGTTCTGAGGAACTCCTTTGCATGTAACATTCAACTCGGGCCTTATCTGCTTGTTCAGGTAAATGTAAAGGTACATGGCACTGATCCGAGATGGCGCCGGAATGTGGTGACTTCTTGCAACCTGTGCCCAGCATACCCTCTGATTCTATCATTTACGCTCATTCTATGCTTTTAAAACTCTATTTTAAAGTCTCTACACCCTAGCTATGTCTGTAACACTACATTCTGTACCCTCTCCTTTCCTTCTCTATGAATGGTATGTTTTGTCTGTATAGTGCGCAAGAAACAATACTTTTAACTGTATGTTAATACATGTGACAATAATAAATCAAATATACAGACAAAACATACTGCACATAGAGAGGAAAGGAGAGAGTGCAGAATGTGGTGTTACAGTCATAGTTAGGGTGTAGAGAAAGATCAACTTAATGCAAGGAAGGTCCATTCAAAAATAGCTTGCAAGAAGCAATACTTTTCACTGTACACTAATGCATGTGACAATAATAAATAAAGATGTGAAGATGCCTTCCTGATGAAGGAGCAGCACTCCAAAAGCTCGTGATTCCCAATAATAAATCAAATCAAATCACTGGTCAGCAAAGTACAGGAAAGCCATCAGTGTTTGGCCCAACTTTTACTCCTCAAAGAAAACCAGAAACATATTACTTTGTCATTTATCTGACAACCATTGGACGAAGCTTCTTGCTTGTAAATTAGTAATCGTATTTTGCCACATAGCAACAGTAATCACAATGCAGAAGCACTTTAATTAATCGGTTAATGAGGATACTAAAAGTGTTTTACAAATGCTGCTTCTGTATTTCTAGAATTTGCTGAAAGCAGTGCGTTATCTTCCTCACCTTTCCAAACTAGGAACCAGGAGCCAAAGAATTAGCATTATCACTGGAAGAAGTTATTGTAAGAAACGCTTTTTTTCACTAGTGGGTATTAGAACATGGAATGCTTCATCACAAAAGACTGTTGTAATAGGGGAAAGGACACGGGGTGGCACGGTGGCGCAGTGGTTAGCACTGCTGCCTCACAGCGTCAGGGACGCGGGTTCAATTCCCAGCTTGGGTCACTGTCTGTGCGGAGTCTGCACGTTCTCCCCGTGTCTGCCTGGGATTCCTCCGGGTGCTCCGGTTTCCTCCCACAGTCCAAAAGACGTGCTGGTTAGGGTGCATTGGCCATGCTAAATTCTCCCTCAGTGTACCCAAACAGGCGCCAGAGTGTGGCGATTAGGGGATTTTCACAGTAACTTCATTGCAGTGTTAATGCCAGCCTACTTGTGACACTAATAAATAAACTTCGAAACATTGGATTGGATGAAGTAACTCCAGTTGAACATCTGGAACCGGCACAAACTCAATAGACCAAATGGTCTCATTTTAAATTTTTGGTTATTAGGATGGTAAAAACAGCAACAATAATTCAAATAGCGAGTATAAAGTTTGCTTACCGTAGCCATTTGACATTTTTTTGAAGATCGGTGGGATATATCTGCCACTGAAGTCATGTCCTTGCTCGATCAATGCTTCTGTGATGGTCTCAGAGCCACACAGCACCACCGCAGGGCGACTGCCGAACCACACAGTGAACACAGGGCCATATTGCTCACTCAGCTGGAGAGAAATGATAAATAAGTAACAACTATTAACTGTATTTCATTGACTGCCGTTGCGGTATAACTTCGATCAGTCCTTTTAACTCAGACACTAATTGTAAATTCCCACTGAGATCAGCTCACACAGACCAGGGATCAATCCAATCATAGGATCCCTACAGTGCAGAAGGAGGCCATTCGGCCCATCGAGTCTGCGCCAACCACAATCCCACCCAGGCCCTATGCCTAGCTAGTCCCCCTCACACTAAGGGGCAATTTAGCATGGCCAATCCACCTAACCCGCGCATCTTTGGACTGTGGGAGGAAACCGGAGGACCCGGAGGAAACCCACGCAGACACGGGGAGAATGTACAAACTCCACACAAATTTAGAATGAGACGGAAGAAGGTGGAAGAGAGTATGTCCGGCGTGCCTGGGATCCTTGATTATGCTGGCTGCTTTTCCGAGGTAGCGGGAAGTGTAGACAGAGTCAATGGATGGGAGGCTGGTTTGCGTGATGGATTGGGCTACGTTCACGACCTTTTGTAGTTGCTTGCTGTCTTGGGCAGAGCAGGAGCCATACCAAGCTGTGATGCAACCAGAAAAATGCTTTCTATGGTGTAACTGTAAAAGTTGCTGAGAGTCGTAGCGGACATGTCAAATTTCCTTAGTCTTCTGAGAAAGTAGAGGTTTTGGTGGGCTTTCTTAACCATAGTGTCGGCATGGAGGGACCAGGACAGGTTGTTGGTGATCTGGGCACTGAAAAACTTCATCCCCGTTGATGTAGACAGGGGCATGTTCTCCTTTATGCTTCCTGAAGTCAATGACAATCTCCTTTGTTTTGTTGACATTGAGGGAGAGGTTATTGTCATCACACCAGCTCACCAGATTTTCTATCTCATTCCTGTACTCTAAATCATCATTGTTTGAGATCCAACTGTGATTGGACTGTGCAGATCAGCTATTTTTAGTTAGGACAGTGACAGGGACACTCGCAATACCCTCAGTATCTCTAACACAATGTAGATAATTAAGTCAGTCATTCCTGAGCACTATGAGTAACCCAAACTGAAAATTGCACTTGTTTAGATAAGTTAGGTAATATTTGGTTTGCTTTAGCAGGTCATAGAATCATAGAACCATACAGCGCAAAAGAGGCCCTTTGGCCCATCGAACCCGCACCAACACATTAGAAACACCTGAACGCCCACCTAATCCCACTTGCCAGCATTTGGCCCATAGCCCTGAATGTTCTGCTGTGCCAAGTGCTCATCCAGATACTTTTTAAAGGATGTGAGGCATCCCGCCTCCCCCACCCTCCAAGCCAGCGCATTCCAAACCATCACCACCCTCTGGGTAAAAAGGTTTTTCCTCACATCCCACCTTAAACCTCCTGCCCCTCACCTTGAACTGATGTCCCCTTGTGACTGACCCTTCAACTAAGGGGAACAGCTGCTCCTTATCCACTCTGTCCATGTCTCTCATAATCTTGTACACCTCGATCAGGTCGCCCTTCAGTCTTCTCTGCTCCAATGAAAACAACCCAAGCCTATCCAACTTCTCTTCATAACTTAAATGTTCCATCCCAGGCAGCATCCTGGTGAATCTCCTCTGCACCCCCTCCAGTGCAATCACATCCTTCCTATAATGTGGCAACCAGAACTGCACACAGTGCTCCAGCTGTGGCCTCATCAAAGTTCTATACAACTCCAACATGACTTCCCTGCTTTTGTAATCTATGCCTCAGTTGATAAAAGCAAGTGTCCCATATGCCTTTTCCACCACCCTACTGACATGCCCTTCTGCCTCCAGAGATCTGCGGACAAAAACACCGAGGTCCCTTTGTTCCACACAACTTCCTAGTGTCCTACCATTCATTGAGTACTTTCTTGGCAAATTACTCCTTCCAAAGTGTATCACCTCATACTTTTCAGGGTTAAGTTCCATCTGCCACTTATCTGCCCACTTGACCATTCCGTCTGTATCTCCTCGTAGCCCAAGACACTCCACCTCACTGTTAACCACCCATCCAATCTTTGTCACCGACACTCACTGATCCTGCCGAACTGTTTTAGAATAGCTTCTTGGGTGAGATCCTTGGAGGCACTCTGGCCCGGGTGAATTTTTGCCTCAGGGTGAGTCACAATGTTTAGAGGAAGGGAAAAAAAGGGTTGGAACGAAATAGGGACATTTGCAGCACTTAACAGCTTACCTTGATCAGAGACTTGTGGGATGCCTTTCTATTCAACTGGAGTAAATTGCCAAGAATTGGGAGAGCAGGAGGACCGGGAGGGAGCCGGCCTTTCTGCAGCTGCTTGTTCAAAAGAAACCACTTAATGAGCAGAAGACTGAGCAAAAGAATAAGTAGAGTTGTTCCAAGGCCATTTAGGTCCATCCAGACGGCGAAGGAATGCAGAAACATTCCAGCGATCTGCCCCCAATACTCGGAGTGCTGTCTCACCGTCACGGGCTCTCGGCGGCTGTCTTCAATGGGGACTGAATGCTGCAACTCCAGTGTTTTTTTTGTTTCTATATCCAATTCAATCCAATCAAAGTCCAATTCAAAGTCTCAACAAGTGAGACATTCCAGATCCGAGCTGACAAGACAGGCTCACCACTTCCTGCCTTGGGCTTGATCTACATGGTCCAAGCTGATTGGAGCAGGCATTGCACCTTCTCCAAGGCTTGATCTTATTTGCATCTTAGCCAAAAGGCCGAGATGCCGCTTTAAAAAAATTGCTTCAAATGAAGCCTCAGTGTAACCTCATGACTTCAACCAAGATCCAAGATGTCGATAATACACTTGATCTTAGCCAAAGGGCCGGGAAGCTGCAACTCCAGTGTTAGCGACACACACCGTCACATATCAGGGAAGCTCTGAGCTCTAAGCTGAGCCTCGCCGTGGTTTTTGTGCTCCTGTTACGTCCCGAGGTTATTCGTGAAGGCCCCACCTTCTCAACCTTGCCCCTCGCCTGAGGTGTGGTCAGGTTAAATCACCACTGGTCAGCTCTCTTCCCCCCCCCCCCCCCCCCCCCCAACCCCCTCAAAGGGGAGAGAAGCCTATGTTCATCTGGGACTGCAGCCAATCTAGAAAACGAGCAAGAAGCTACCCAGACTCCAAAGGTTGCAAACATCTGACAACCCAGAAGAACTCGGATAATCATCTTGTGGATGTGTAACTCATGATGTTGTTGGATCCAACATTCCTCCCCTACAATGCACCTGGCTGTACAATGCATAAAAATATGAAAGGCTGTGTGATCTACAAGTTAAAGGTGGGTAATTGGTCACACATTTCTAAGACGGTCTAAGGTCTTTCAGCCTTTTAAACCCAAAATGAAAATTGGATTTTCATCTGACCAGACATGTGATCATAAAAGGAATTGGAACACTTCCCCTCCATAGTACTAGCAACTGAATATAAAAACTGTGTTTTTACTACACGTGAATACAGGATCCTTAGCTGAGCTTTGGAGCTTTATTGTTTTTCCCCCAATGCAGTAGTGGATCACCTTTGAAAGCAGAACCAAAGACAGCATGGACTCAGTCTTTAAAACTTAGAAGATAGGAGCAGGAGGAGGCCATTTGGCCCTTCGAACCTGCTCCACCATTCATTACAATCATGGCTGATCGTCCAGCCTGATCCTGCTTTCTCCCCATAATCTTTGATCCCATTCGCCCCAAGTGCTATATCCAGCCACCTCTTGAATACATTCAATGTTTGGGCATCAACTACTTCCTGTGGTAATGAATTCCACAGGCTCACCACTCTTTGGGTGAAGAAATGTCTTCTCACCTCCGTCCTAAATGGTCTACCCCGAATCCTCAGACTGTGACCCCTGGTTCCCACCATCGGGAACATCCTCCCTGCATCTACCCTGTCTAGTCCTGTTAGAATTTTAGAAAAACTCCAATATTTATGTTGATCAACATGATGATGCAATAATGTTTGTGGCATGTCAAATGATGGGAAAATTAGTTTTCTGCAAATATCTGGAAAGTTGTCATTGCTGTCACACTCCTCAATTCTTGATTGCTGGTACCTTCCTGTACTCCAGAACGATATTTATTTTTCACCTTCTCATGCTTTGGTGCCAAGGTCCATACAACTCCCACCTAACAATGCACTCATATTTGGCCTTCTTACTGTTGGAAGGATGTACTGGCACTGGAGGGGGTGCAGAGGAGATTCACTAGGTTGATTCCGGAGTTTAGAGGGTTGGCTTATGAGGAGAGACTAAGTAGACTGGGACCATACTCATTGGAATTTAGAAGAATGATGGGGGGAATCTTATAGAAACATATAAAATTATGAATGGAATAGATAAGATAGAAACAGGGAGGTTGTTTCCGCTGACAGGTGAAATAGAACTAGGGGGCATAGCCTCAAAATAAGGGAGAACAGATTTAGGACTGAGTTGAGGAGGAACTTCTTCACCCAAAGGGTTGTGAACCTGTGGAATTCCCTGCCCAGTGAAGCAGTTGAGGCTTCCTCATTGAATGTTTTTAAGGCAAAGCTCGATAGATTTTTGAACAGTAAAGGAATTAAGGGTTATGGTGAGCGGGCGGGTAAGTGGAGCTGAGTCCAAGAAAAGATCAGCTCTGATCTTATTGAATGGGGGAGCAGGCTCGAGGGGCCAAATGGTCTACTCTTGCTCCAGGTTTCTACATTCTTATGTAACAGCTTAGATGGCTTATACCAAAACTTTAGACCAGATTCCAGTGGCCTGGCATCTGGTTGAGGGCAAGCTCTTTAACAGAAAATAGAAGCAGGATAGCCCATTCGGCCTTTAAGCCTGATCATGGCAGAATGTAGTGTTACAGACATAGCTAGGGTATAGAGAAAGATCATAATGCAAGGTAGGTCCATTCAAAAGTCTGATGGCAGCAGGGAAGGAGCTGCTCTTGAGTTGGTTGGTACGTGACCTCAGACTTTTGTATCTTTTTCCCGACAGAAGAAGGTGGAAGAGAGAATGACCGTGGTGCGTGAGGTCCTTAATTATGCTGGCTGCTTTTCCGAGGCAGCGGGAAGTGCAGAAAGAGTCAATGGATGGGAGGCTGGTTTGCATGATTCCAGAAGATCTCGCCGGCATGAGCAGGCAGAGAATTCCGGCCCCTATTACAAGGTACTGATCCTGGCTACTGAACATTTGGGTGCATCTAAAATGACTAAATCGCTGAGTCCTGAAGGACTTCATCCTAGAATCATAAAAGTGCCTAGCTCTGACGAAGGGTCATCCAGACTTGAAACATTGGCTCTATTCTCTCCCCACAGATGCTGTCAGACCTGCTGAGATTTTCAAGCATTTTCTGTTTTTGTTGTTGCTATTGGGGATTGTCATAACAGATCAGTCATGATCTCATTGAATGGTGCAGCATTCGATGGGCCGAATGGTCTACTTCTGCTCCTATGTCTTATGGTCTTATGGGTACGACCTCCTTGACTAAACAGCTCCCGACCTGATTCGTTCTTATAATTCACTTATTATTTAATTGTTAAATGTGTTTTTATTTGATCACTGTGTGTCGCTAGCTGGTCAGCATGTATCATAGAATCCCTACAGTGCAGAAGGAGCCCTGCATTTATAATATGTTCTAATGTCACTCCTGGTTTCTTGCCTCTATATTTTCATAAAGTGATTTTAAATTTTTGATAGAGGAATGGAAATTTTAAAAAGTCTTATTTTTTTTTCTCCAGTTTTATAAACATGCCCAATTCTGATTCGCTGAGCTAAGTTCTAGGGATGCCTTGTATCAAAAAATCCCTACAATGCAGAAGGAGGTCATTCGGCCCATCGAGTTTGCACCAACAACAATCCCACCCAGCCCCTATCCGCGTAACTCTACGTATTTACCCCGCTAATCCCCCTAATCTACACATCTTGGTAAAATTTAGCATGGTCAATCCACCTAACCCGCACGTCTTTGGACTGTGGGAGGAAACCAGAGCACCCGGAGGAAACCCAGGCAGACACGGGGAGAATGTGCAGACTCCACACAGACAGTCACCCGAGGCCGGAATTGAACCCGGGTTCCTGGAGCTGTGAGGCAGCAGTGATAACCACTGTGCCACTGTTTGGACTCTGGTGCTTAAGGAGGATGTGATGCTGGTGGGGATGATGTTAGGTAAATTAAATCAGGGAGGTGAACAGGTATGGATTATGATTTCAGTTGTGCTGGGAGTAAAACTCAAAATGTTGAAAGAATATCGAATAAAACACATTTAAAAACGGCTGAGACGAGGAGACAGATGGATTTCTCAAATGCTTTTATTAAACAGGCTGCTTAAAAACAATATTCACTGGGGGAGATTCTCCGGCCTTCCTGCAGCGTGTTTCTCGTGGCGAGAGGTGGCACGCCGTTCACCCCACAATGGGATCTTCTCGTCCTGCCGCTGTCAATGGAATATCCCATTGACTGCAACCCATGCTGCCGGGAATCCCGCAGTGGGGGTGTGCTGTCAGCAGGGACCAGAAAATCCCACCGGCATGAACAGGTGGAGAACTCCGGCCTCCCCGTTATTGAGGGTGAGAGAACAAAACAGAAACAATGGGTGAGAGAGAGAAGGAAAATGTAGAAAAGATCAAAGAGACCGAGAGGGAGAAACAACTTTTTTTTTAAAACCCTACAGTGCAGAAGGAGGCCACTCGGCCCATCGAGTCTGCACCGACCACAATCCCACCCAGGCCCTACCCCCACATACCTACCCGCTCAGGACTCTAAGGGGCAATTTTTAACTTGAAGAAATGGGGCAAGAACAGAGGATGCTGGAAAAACTCAGCAACTGATTCTGGTTACTGAACTTTCGGGTGCATTTAAAATGACTAAATCCCCAGCTCCTGAAATACTTCATCCTAGAATCATAAAAGTACCTAGTGAGGTAGTTGATGCGTTGGTTTTAATTTTCCAAAATTCCATAGGTTTGGGAAGATTCCATTAGATTGGAAAATAGCAAATGTGACTCCTTTATTCAGAAAGGGGTGGGGGGGAACGGGGGTTGCGCAGACAGAAGACACGGGGGTTGCGCAGACAGCTTAACATCTGTCATAGGGAAAATGTTAGAAGCTATTATTAAAGATGTTACAGCAGGGCACTTAAAAAGATTCCAGGCAATCAGGCAGAGTTTTGTGCAAGGGAAGTCCTGTCTCAGCAACTTATCAGGCTTCACTGACGGAGTCACATGGGCTGTGGATAAAGGGGAACCAGTGGATGTGCTGTACTTAGATTTCCAGAAGGTGCCACATCAAAGCTTATTGCGGAAAATAAAAGATCATGGTCTACAGGTCGGCTTATGATGAAAGTGAGGAGGTGTGGGATAGAGGGAAAGTTGGCCGATTGGATAGGTAACTGGCTGTCTGACCGAAGACAGAGGGTGGTGGTCGATGGAAAATTTTCGGATTGGAGGCAGGTTGCTAGCGGTGTGCCGCAGGGATCAGTGCTTGGTCCTCTGCTCTTTGTGATTTTTATTAATGACTTAGAGGAGGGGGCTGAAGGGTGGATCAGTAAATTTGCTGATGACACCAAGATTGGTGGAGTAGTGGATGAGGTGGAGGGCTGTTGTAGGCTGCAAAGAGACATAGATAGGATGCAAAGCTGGGCTGAAAAATGGCAAATGGAGTTTAACCCTGATAAATGTGAGGTGATTCATTTTGGTAGGACAAATTTAAATGTGGATTACAGGGTCAAAGGTAGGGTTCTGAAGACTGTGGAGGAACAGAGAGATCTTGGGGTTCATATCCACAAATCTCTAAAGGTTGCCAGTCAAGTGGATAGAGCTGTGAAGAAGGCCTATAGTGTGTTAGCTTTTATTAACAGGGGGTTGGAGTTTAAGAGCCGTGGGGTTATGCTGCAACTGTACAGGACCTTGGTGAGACCACATTTGGAATATTGTGTGCAGTTCTGGTCACCTCACTATAAGAAGGATGTGGAAGCGCTGGAAAGAGTGCAGAGGAGATTTACCAGGATGCTGCCTGGTTTGGAGGGTAGGTCATATGAGGAAAGGTTGAGGGAGCTAGGGCTGTTCTCTCTGGAGCGGAGGAGGCTGAGGGGAGACTTAATAGAGGTGTATAAAATGATGAAGGGGATAGATAGAGTGAACGTTCAAAGACTATTTCCTCGGGTGGATGGAGCTATTACAAGGGGGCATAACTATAGGGTTCGTGGTGGGAGATACAGGACGGATATCAGAGGTAGGTTCTTTACGCAGAGAGTGGTTGGGGTGTGGAATGGACTGCCTGCAGTGATAGTGGAGTCAGACACTTTAGAAACATTTAAGCGGTTATTGGATAGGCACATGGAGCACACCAGGATGATAGGGAGTGGGATAGCTTGATCTTGGTTTCAGATAAAGCTCGGCACAACATCGTGGGCCGAAGGGCCTGTTCTGTGCTGTACTGTTCTATGTTCTAGGGTAACTTATTGGCATGGATTTAAGGTTTGCTAGCTAACAGGCAATAGAGAGAAGGTGTAAATGGGTCTTTCTCTGGTTGGCAGGATGTAATGAGCGATATGTCACAGGGATCAGTGTTGGGACCTCAACTTTGGACAAGTTATATCAATGACTTTGATCAAGGCTCAGAAGGTATGCTTTCTAAATTTGCTGATGATACAAAGATGGATAGGAAAGTACAACGAACAGTACAGCACAGGAACAGGCCTTTCGGCCCAACCTAATTTTGCCTCTCTAACCTAATATTTCCTTGCCTCTACGTGGTCCATATCCCTCTATTCGCTGCCTATTCATGTATCTATCCAGATGCCTCTTGAACGTTGTTATAGAATCCGCTTCCACCACCTCCTCCGGCAGCGCGATCCAGGCATTCACCACCCTCTGTGTGAAAAGCTTGCCCCTTACATCTCTTTTAAACTTTCCCCCTCTCACTTTCAACCTATGCTCCCCAGTAATTGACCCTTCGACCCTGGGAAAAGACTCTGACTATCCACTCTATCCAAGCCTGTCATAATCTTCTGAACCTCTTTCAGTTCCCACACCCCTCATCCTCTGACGCTCCAATGAAAACAATCCAAGTTTCTTCAAACTTTCTTCATAATCCATATCCTCCAAACCAGGCAACATCCTGGTAAATCTCTTCTGCACCCTTTCCACTGCATCAACATCCTTCCGGTGGTGAGGCGACCAGAATTGTACACAATACTCCAAATGTGGCCTAACCAGTCTTATACAGCTGCAACATGATTTTCCAATTCCTATACTCAAGGCCCCGACCGATGAAGGCCAGCATGCCATACGCCTTCTTGACCACCTTGTCCACCTGAATTGCCACCTTCAGTGGACTATGGATCTGCACGCCTGGATCCCTCTGTATGCTAATATTTCTACGGACTATATAATTTACTGTGTACTTTCCTTCTGCAGTAGACCTTCCAAATCGCATCACCTCACATTTTTCCAAGTTAAATTCCATCTGCCATCTTTCGCCCCAGGTCTCCAGCCGATTTGTATCCTCTGACAACCCTCACTATCTGCTACTCCCCCAATTTTTGTATCATCTGCAAATTTACTAATCACACCACCTACATTTTCCTCCAAATTACTTATATATCTTACAAACAATAGAGGCCCCAGCACTGATCCTTGTGGAACACCGCTTGTCACAGACCTCCAGTTAGAAAAGTACCCTTCCACTGCTACTCTCTGCTTTCTGTGCCCAAGCCAGTTTTGTATCCATCTTACCAGCTCACCTCGGATCCCATACGACTTCACCTTCTGTATCAGCCTGTCATGAGGAACCTTATCAAAGGCTTTTCTAAAGTCCATGTATACAACATCCACTGCCCTGCCCTAGTCAATTTTTCTTGTCACTTCCTCAAAGACCTCAGTCAAGTTTGTGAGACATGACCTCCCCTTCACAAAACCATGCTGCCTATCGCTAATAAGCCTATTCTTTTCCAGGTGTGAGTATATCCTGTCCCTAAGAATCTTCTCCAATAATTTCCCCACCACTCATGCAAGGCCCACAGGCCTGTAATTTCCCAGATTGTCTCTTCTGTCCTTCTTAAACAGAGGAACAATGTTAGCTACTCTCCAATCCTCTGGTACCTCACCCGTGGCTAAAGAGGATACAAAGATTTTGGCCAAGGCCTCAGCAATTTCTTTCCTCGCCTCTCTCAGTATTCTGAGATAGACCCTATCTGGCCCTCAGGACTTGTCCACCTTAATGTTTTTCAAAACCTCCAATACCTCCTCCCTTTTTACCTCAACATGTCCTAGAATGTCAACATCCTCCTTTCTACACTCACCATCCACCACATCCTTCTCCTTTGTGAATCCTGATGCAAAGTACTCGTTAAGTACCTCACCCACCTCATCTGGCTCCACACACAAATTCCCTCCACTCTCCTTGAGTGGATACACCCTTTCCTTAGCTACCCTCTTCCTCCTTCTATACGCATAAAAAGCCTCCCTAATTCTCCCTAATCCTGCCTTCCATTGACATTTCAAGGCCCCTTTTTGCCCTCCTGTTTAAGCTCTTTCCTGCTATCTTTGTATTCCTCAAGAGCTTTATCCGTTTTCAATTTCCTGAAATTTTTGTATGCCCCTTTCTTCTTTTTCATAAGCTCACAATCTCTGTTGTCATCCAGGGTTCCCGAATCTTGCCATCTTTATCCTTCATTTTTACAGGAACATACTCATCCTGAATTGTTAACATCTGAGTTTTAAAAGACTCCCATATATCGGAAAGTAAGTTGTGAAGCGGACATAAGGAGGCTACAAAGGGACATCGATAGGTGGAATATGGTGTATAATATGGGAAAATGGGAGATTGTCTATTTTGACAGCAAGAATAAAAAATAAGCATATAATCTAAATGGTGAGAGATTGCAAAGCTCTGGGATGCAAAGGGATCTGGGTGTCCTAGTGTATTAGTCACAAAAGAGTAGTATATAGGTATATAACAAGTAATTAGGAAAGCTAACAGAATGTTATCATTTATTACAAAGGGATTGGATTTAAAAGTAGAGAGGTTATGCAACAGTTGTCTATAACACTGGTTAGACCACATCTGGAATACTGTACAGTGTTGGTCTCCTTACTTAAGGAAGGATGTAAATGCATTAGAAGCAGTTCAAAGAAGGTTCACTAGACGAACACCAGGAATGGGCAGGTTGTCTTATGAGGAAAGGTTGGACAGGTTAGGCTTGTATCCACTGGAGTTTAGAAGAGTAAGAGGCAACTTGATTGAAGCCTTTAAGACCCTGAGCAGTATTAGCAGGGTCGATGTGGAGGCGATGTTTCCGCATATAGGAGGATAGGGGTCACTGTTTAAAAATAAGGGGTCACACATTTGAGATAGAGATGAGGACATTTTTTTTCTCTCACAGGGTCACGAGTCTTTCGAATCCCTGCCTCAAAAAACAGTAGTAGCAGAGTGATTGAATATTTTTTAAGTTTATTTATTGGTGTCACAAGTAGGCTTGCATTAACACTGCAATGAAGTTACTGTGAAAATCCCCGAGTCACCTCGCTCCAGCACCTGTTCGGGTACACTGAGGGAGAATTTAGCACAGCCAATGCACCTAACCAACACGTCTTTCAGACTGTGGGAGGAAACCGGAGTACCCAGAGGAAACCCACGCAAACATAGGCGGAGAACGTGGAGACTCCACACAGACAGTGACCCAAGCCAGGGATCGAACCCGGGTCCCTGGCGCTGTGAGGCAGCAGTGCTAACCACTGTACCACCGTGCCGTTAAGGCAGAAGTAGATAGATTCTTGATAAACAAGGGGGTGAAGTGTTAGCGAAGGTAGGCAGGAGGTTACAATCAAATCAATGGGGATCTTATTGAATGGCAGAGTAGACTCGAGTAGCCTACTCATGCTCCCAATTCATATAAATTTGAAATACATAGACCCTGTGATTTTAAAGATAGGTTTGGAAATCTTAGATCAATGGTGTTCTAACGTCACCTGCTAAAATTCACAATTGAGATGGATTTAGCGAGAGATAGCACGGTATTCGTACACACGGGGTATAACCAGAATGCCACTAGTAGCTGGTGTGATGTCAATATCCTTGTGGTCAATAACGGAGTTGAAGACAAAGTTCTGGAGCATAGTGGTCAAAAAAAGGAAGAGTTCCATCCGAGCCAAGGACTCTCCCAGACACATTCTCTTTCCTGTAAAACAGAGATGATATTAAGCAAAAGCTCTGGTGCTGTCCGCAACATTCAACTATAGATTGGTTAAGAATACATTCCATTAATGAATGTTGTGCTAGATTCGCTTTTTGACTTCTGCATTGGAAATCTTGTACTCAGCAAATTGAGATAAACAGGAAGTTTGGCATGCCCGCTACGACTCTCACCGACTTTTACAGATGCACCATAGAAAGCATTATTTCTGGTTGTATCACAGCTTGGTATGGGCTCCTGCTCTGCCCAAGACCGCAAGGAACTACAAAGGATCGTGAACAAAGCCCAGTCCATCACGCAAACCAGCCTCCCATCCATTGACACTGTCTACACTTCCCGCTGCCTCGGAAAAGCAGCCAGCATAATTAAGGACCCCACGCACCCCGGACATTCTCTCCTCCACCTTCTTCCTTTGGGAAAAAGATACAAAAGTCTGAGATCACGTACCAACTGACTCAAGAACAGCTTCTTCCCTGCTGCTGTCGGACTTTTGAATGGACTTACCTTGCATTAAGTTGATCTTTCTCTACACCCTAGCTATGACTGTAACACTTCATTATGCATTCTCTTCTTTCCTTCTCTATGAATGGTATGCTTTGTCTGTATAGCGCGCAAGAAACAATACTTTTCACTATATACTAATACATGTGACAATAATAAATCAAATCAAATCAGTGTTAGCAGGTAACATTGCTGTGAGCCATGATAAAGTTGCGGCACAATACTTCTATGAGAACATCAGAAGTAGGAAATGGAGTAGGCCATTTGGCCCATCAAACATGCTCTGCTATCCAACAAGATTATAGCTGATCTCCGATTCTAACTCTATCTCCCTGCACTATCTCCATATCCCTTAATTTCCACATCCACGACTCTCTGGGGAAGAGAATTCCAAAGAATCATGACCCTTTTGAAGGAATTTCTCCGTATTGCGATCATAAATGGCAAATTCCTTAGTTTGAGACTGTGACCCTGTGTTCCCGATTCTCCAGCCAGGATAAATATTTTCCCAGCACAGACATTGTCAAGCCCCTTAAGAATAAAATGGGCGGATTTTGCGATCAGCACTGAAGCAGCAGTGTTCACCCGTTGATTGCACAGAGAAATCCAAATAAGCTGATTCATTGGCTTGGCAAAAACATCTACCTCCTGCTGCAGCATGGTTCAATGTGAAAAAGACCGGAAAGGCTGAACACTGTAGCAGATTGACACCAAGGCCATCACAAGCTGAAGACTCGCTTTGAGGCCATTCTCCAGCTCAAAGGGCAGAGGTGAATTTTATAATGATTTTAAATACATTTGAACACTTTAAACATTTCTTAAAATGTTTATCCTTAACAATTTTAAGCTCTTTTCCAATGACTTGAAGAAGGGTCATATTTGTAACAGTACAATTGAAATGATTACTGAAAATACTCTTTGAACCTGGTGCAGAATCTTATATTGCAATTAAGCGGGCCTTTTTTCGGGAGTTTAAAATGTTTTCAGAGAATCCTACAGTGCAGGAGGAGGCCATTTGGCCCATTGAGCCTGCAACAACAACAATCCCACCCAGGACCTATCCCCATATATTTACCCTGATGGCCCATCTGACACTAAGGGGCAATTTAGCATGGCCAATCCACCTAACCTGCACCTATTGGGACAATAAGGGGCAATTTAGCATAGCCAATCCACCTAACCTGCATACCTTTGGAGTGTGGGAGGAAACCAGAGCACCCGGAGGAAACCCATGCAGACACGGGGAGAACGTGCAAACTCCACACAGACAGTGACCCGAGGCCGGAGTTGAACCTGGGTCCTTGGCGCTGTGAGGCAGCAGTGCTAACCACTGTGCCACCGTGCTGCTCCCTTATAGACTTATAGATTCACAAAGCTGTGTAAATTGGCTATTCTGGGGAATTTATTGATGTTTCTAAAAAAGCAATTATTTTCAAACAAAACAGTACTACAGTTCGACCTTACAGCCTTTAACATTTCAATGTGAAAATAGATGAGATAAATGGCACAGCACTGGGTTTGAACAGACGATTAATAATTGCAATTTCACGCAAGACTCTATCAAATCAAAATGGGGCAACAATAACTTGTTCAAAAAAAGGTCAAATAACGAATTGTTACCAAGCAACAAACATGTTGTTTGGAAATTAGGCCTACTGATAATAATTAGATCCTGCAGTAATTTTCTAATCAGTTCTCAGTTACAGCCAAGTATCATTTTCATCATTTGCATTGTAAAGTTTATTTATTAGTCACAATTTTAGGAAGAACGTGAATGCACTGGAGGGGGTGCAGAGGAGATTCACCAGGATGCTGCCTGGGATGGAACATTTAAGTTATAAAGAGAGGTTGGATAGAATTGGGTTGTTTTCTCTGGAGCAGAGAAAACTGAGGGGGCGATCTGATCGAGGTGTACAAGATCATGAGGGGCATGGACAGGGTGGAGAGGGAGCAGCTGTTCCCCTTAGTTGAAGGGTCAGTCACGAGGGGGCACAAGTTAAAAGTGAGGGGGTGGGAGGTTTAGGTGGGATTTGAGGAAAAACTTTTTTACCAGTGGGTAGTGATGGTCTGGAATGCGCTGCCTGGGATTGAGGTGGAGGAGGGATGCCTCACATCCTTTAGAAAGTACCTGGATGAGCACTTGGCACTCCATAACATTCAAGGCTATGGGCCTTGGCTTAGGTGGCAGGTCAGAGCCTTTCATGCATCGGCCGAAGGGCCTCTTCTGCACTGTAGTATTCTGTGATTCTTTGATTAGTAGGCTTAGATTAACACTGCAATGAAGTTACTGTGAAAATTCCCGAGTTGCCACACTCCGGCGCCTGATCGGGTACACTGAGGGAGAATTTAGCATGGCCAATGCACCCTAACCAGCACGTCTTTCAGACTGTCGGAGGAAACCGGAGCACCCGGAGGAATCCCACGCAGACACGGGGAGAACGTACAGACTCCGCACAGACAGGGACCCAAGCCGGGAATCGAACTCAGGTCCCTGGCACTGTGCGGCAGCAGTGCTAACCACTATGCCACCCATATCACAGAATCCTACAGTGCAGAAGGAGGCCATTCAGCCCATCGAGTCTGCATCGACCACAATCCCACCCAGGCCCTATCCCTACAGCCCCATGAATTTGCCGTAGCTAGTCCCCCTGACACCAGGGGCAATTTGGCATGGCCAATCCACCTAACCTGCACATCTTTGGAGCGTGGGAGGATACTGGAGCACCTGGAGGAAACCCACGCAGACACGGGGAGAATGTGCAAACTCCACACAGACAGTGACCTGAACCGGGATTCGAACCTGGGTCCCTGGCGCTGTCAGGCAGCAGTGCTAACCACTGGGTCACCGTCCCACCCTATGTTTCAGGTGTTTAGCTGCTGAGAAACTGCAACAGGCTAGAGTTTTGAAATTCCAATAAATACATCTGTATTAATGTAAAGCTGTTTGTCATCCAGTCAGCAATTCTTCTAACAGTTTTCCAAACATGTACAAGCCCCCTTGTGTGCTCTCTGGGAACAGCAACTGCAGCCAATATTAGCTCAGCCAGACACCTTCGGGGCAGCACAGTGGCACAGTGGATTAGCACTGCTGCCTCAGCGCCAGGGACCCAGGTTCAATTCCCGGCTTGGGTCACTGTCCATGTGGAGGCTGCACGTTCTCCCCGTGTCTGCGTGGGTTTCCTCCGGGTGCTCCGGTTTCCTCCCACAGTCCGAAAAACGTGCTGGTTAGGGTGCATTGACCGTGCTAAATTCTCCCTCAGTCTACCCAAACAGGAGTGTGGCGACGAGGGATTTTCACAGTAACTTCATTGCAGTGTTAATGTAAGCCTAGCTGTGACACTAATAAAAAAACACACGGGAGGCTTCAACAGCCACCACACTGACTGGGCTTACTGAACAACAGAGAGTGATGGTGGACAGCTTCCAGAGTGGTCCTCCCCATGGAACTTACGTAAAACAGATTGGCCAAAATACAGCGAGACCCTGGACCTCTTCATTGTAACTGCGCCACTTATAACATACCCATGGAAGAATCACAGAAGCACTTTGTGATGCCATTCACAAAGCTGTTTGCACAGCCATCCCTATTGGCTCCCTTCTCATCTACGTTCTTGCTGTTCCCAGTTGGAGGCTTGTACACGTTTACAATATGGAAACAGATGACTTGAATTGTGTCACAGAATTTAGCTGATGACAGGGCGTCTGCACTTGGGCATGGGTGGCGAGGAGAGTAAGTCAAAGCCTTTACTGTAATAGAGACTTCTTCAGTTCCAATTTGTCTCTTGTGGGCAAATGATGTCAATGGGCTGTTGGATCGTAAAACAATTCGAGTCATTGGCTGGAATTTTACTGGCATGCCTGCTCCGATTCCAGGGCTGGGCGAGGCTCGGGGAACAACATTCTCCGTTGGCCTCGGGCAGGATTGTATGAACCTCGGGTGGACGTGCCAATACAATTCCACCCGTAGAGGCTTACAGCGTGGAAATAGGCCCTTTGGCCCAACTTGTCCATGCCACCCAGTTTTTACCACTAAGCTAGTCCCAATTGCCCGCATTTGGCCCATATCCCTCTAAACCCTCTTACCCATGTAACTGTCTAAATGCTTTTTAAAAGACAAAATTGTACCTGCCTCTACTACTACCAATATTCATGTTCCTCCCCCCACCCCCACCCCGTCAGGCACACGCTAATGATCCTGACAGCAGACTGAAGTCTAAGGGAAAAGTAAAGGACTCCTAAGAGTCCCCTTGCAGAACCCAATCTCTCCAGAATTACCAATCTCAACATTGAGCAAACCTCTGGTTTTCTGTCAATAGAACAAAGAACAAGGAACAAAGAACAATACAGCACAGGAACAGGCCCTTCGGCCCTCCAAGCCTGCGCCGCTCATGTGCCCAACTAGACCATTCATTTGTATCCCTCTATTCCCAGTCTGTTCCTGTGGCTATCTAGATAAGTCTTAAACGATCCCAGCGTGTCCGCCTCAATCACCTTGCTTGGCAGTGCATTCCAGGCCCCCACCATCCTCTATGTAAAATACGTCCCCCTGACATCTGTGTTGAACCTTACCCCCCTCACCTTGAACCCGTGACCCCTTGTGTTCGGCACCTCCGACCTGGGAAAAAGCTTCCCACTGTTCACCCTATTTGTGCCCTTCATAATTTTATACACCTCTATTAGGTCGCTGCTCATCCTCCGTCTTTCCAGGGAGAACAACCCCAGTTTACCCAATCTCTCCTCATAGCTAAGACCCTCCATACCAGGCAACATCCTGGTAAACCTTTTCTGTACTCTCTCCAAAGCCTCCCAGGACATGCTCTCTGACTTAACATTCAGAGCCTCATTGGATGTCCTGCCATCCAACACACTCATCACCATAACAACAGATCTGGTGTTTTCAACACAGAATTTTAACTGAGATCCCCACCTCGTCCATATTGGAAATGGAAATATCGCATGTCTGTAATTGAGTTAATGTACTGAGGTTGGATGTGTTGTGGCGGAGGGAACATTATTCAGCAGAAGGGAGGAGATAATACCTGTGGAGAACGCTATGAAGCTTTCGCTCTTTCTGAAGCTTCCTGTTTCATCCAGGAAGTGGTTTGGGTTAAACAATTCTGGAGTCTCCCATTGGCTGGCGGATTTCAAAACGGAGGAAAGCAGGGGAATCACAAATGTGCCCTAAAAATAGAATTATTATCACAAGTTCAGACAAGGAAACAAGCAGAATGTGTATCAGCAACACTGATTCAGTTTGAGCCCCACCTAGAAACACGTCCTAATGTGCTCATTACCCTGAGAGTTTAAACCAAAGTCAATCCGGAATTTTACCATCCCACCCGCCACGGGAATCGGAGCAGGGGAAGGGGTGGACCATGGGAAGGTCCGTTGGCCTTGGGCGGGATTTTATGGTTCCGGGACGAGTGAGGCCGTAAAATTCCGCCTAATATCTCTTCCTCCATTGAAATGAATATTAAAGGTCCAATGATGCCGTTAAACCGGTGGGACAGCCTTCTCCTGGCACCTTGCTCAATGTCTCTCCTGCAACTCCAAGCAAAGTGCAGCACGGTGGCAGAGTTCTTAGCACTGCTGCCTTATAGTGGGACCCGGGTTCGATTCCAGCCTCGGGTGAATGTGTGGAGTTTGCACGTTCTCCCCGTGAGTGTGTGGGTTTCCTCCGGGTGCTCTGGTTTCCTCCCACAGTCCAAAGATGTGCAGGTTAGGTGGATTGGCCACGCTAAATTATCCCTTAGTGTCCAAAGAGGTACAGGTTAGGTGGATTAGCCATGCTTAATTGCCCCTGAGTGTCTCAAGATGTGTAAATTGAGGGATTAGGGGGGTAAATGTATGGGGATATGGGGTGGGGGGTGGACCTGGGTAAGCTGCCCTTTTGCAGAGTCAATGGGCTGAATGGCCTGCTTTGCACTGCAGGGATTTTCATTCACCTAAAACAAACGAAGTGGACATTCGCTTCATTGTGTGTTTTTATCAGGTGGTGCAGAGCGAAGGGCACATTTCCCTCAATACAAATAGCTTCATTTCTGAGGTAATTTCTCATGTGATGGTTTGATATCCCAAGATGCAATATAAATATGGCCATCGTCATACTGGGTTTGATTCTGACCTTCGGAATCAGATACCCTCTGAATTCTAACTCGCTCATCGTCATGTGTGGCATGCTCATGGGAACAATGTCGATGTATCTCTGAATCTCGTGTATGACAGCATCTGTGTACGGCATTTTCGCTCGATCGTCAATCGCAGGTCTTCGACAGGAGCCAACCACCTCTTCAATCTCTTGATAAACTTTCTCTAGAAGGGAGGAATTGCAGTTCAACAATCTTTAAAAAAAATGTATTTAACCTACAAGCGTTTGAGGTCACGTACCAACCGACTCAAGAACAGCTTCTTCCCTGCTGCTGCCATCAGACTTTTGAATGGACCTACCTTGCATTAAGTTGATCTTTCTCTACACCCTAGCTATGACTGTAACACTACGTGCTGCACTCTCTCCTTCTCTATGAATGGTATGCTTTGTCTGTATAGTGCGCAAGAAACAATACTTTTCACTGTATGCTAATACATGCGACAATAATAAATCAAATCGAATCCACAAACTAATATTGCTTACCCTGGATGTGTGGATACTTCACTAGGATCTGAATAGCCCATCGCAGCGTCGTGCCGGTGGTTTCTGTCCCAGCCAGAAACAAATTCATTGTCGACATCAACAAGTTCTCATCAGTGAATTCTGAGTCAGGCTTGTGTTTCTCCTGAAGGAAAACAAATCAAATTCACTTTCAAAACCTGGAAGGCCGTTTAGTCTCCATTATAGTTTTCTCAAACTCAACTTATGCTGGTAACCAAAATGCATTCTTGTTAGCCGCTTATATATTATTTATTTTATTTATTAGCTTCACAAGTAGGCTTGCATTAACACTGCAATAAAGTTACTGTGAAAATCACCTCGTCGCCACACTCCGTCGCCTGTTCGGCCATTATTCCACTCAAAGGTCGCAGGGGCACAGTAGGCCTCAGGCTTCTGTTCCACACAGCAACCAGCACCTATGGTGGGGGAATGCTAATGAAGCACGAGTGCTTTATAGACATCAAATTCCATTGCCAGAGTTAAGAATTTCCAGTCGAAGGATTACTGAGGGAAAATTTAGCACCTAACCAGCACATCTTTCAGACTGTGGGAGGAAACCGGAGCACCCATATTAGATCATAGAATCCCTACAGTGCAGAAGAAGGCCATTCAGCCCTTCGAGTCTGCACTGGCCACAATCCCACCCAGGCCCTACTCCCGTCACCCCACATATTTACCCTGCTAATCCCCCTGACACTAGGGTCAATTTTAGCAAAGCCAATCCACCTAACCTGCACATATTAATGCCTAATGAAGAGTTATAGAATCATAGAATCCCTACAGTGCAGAAGGAGGACATTCGGCCCATCGTGTCTGCACCGACCACAATCCCACCCAGGCCCTACCCCCATAACCTTATTTATCCTAGCTGGCCCCCCTGACACTAAGGGCCAATTTAGCATGGCCAATCAACCTAACCAGCACATCTTAGGACTGTGGGAGGAAACCGGGGCACTTGGAGGAAACTCACACAGACACGGTGGGAGAACATGCAGACTCCACACAGACAGAGATCCACGCCAGAAATTGAACCCGGGTACCTGGCGCTGTGAGGCAGCAGTGCTGCCCCATTTCTGAGGGCATTTGTGAGTTAATTCCTGTCTTTTTTTTATTGAATTCAAATCTGCCGTGGTGGGATTTGAACCCAGACTCCCAGATCCTGCCCTGGTTCTCGGGACTACTAGTGCAGTGACAGTACCACTACGCCACCACCCCCAATATATAAAGTAGAGAGATCTGTTCATGATAACAGGTTCCAAAATGTGGGTCTTGTTTAGCTGGCGATAACCTCAGCTTAACTCTTTTGGATCAGTGTCCATGATAACCTTTTTTTACCTTCAGGAGAGAAAATTGGAAAGATATGAATGTGGAAAAGAAAGTACTCCCCATACCTCCTCCATCTTGATGAGGAAACTGTCAATATAATCCCGGGGGAAATCTTTCTGGAAGCTTTGTTTATGACTTTGAATATTTCTATGGAGATAATCTTTCAGCTCGGCGATATCTTTAAACAACCTTTTGTGAGGCCCAGGCAGGAAATCCATGATCTTCGGGAAGTTATTGTACAACTGCAAAGCGAACAATATTTTCATTAGCAAATCGTGCTTCTGGCTGGCAGGTTAGTGTGGAACAGATGGGCTGCACGGTGGCACAGTGGGTGAGCGCTGCTGCCTCACAGCGCCAGGGACCCGATTCAATTCCGGCTTCAGGTCACTGTCTGTGTGGAGTTTGCACGTTCTCCCCGTGTCTGCGTGGTGAATGTCCAGGTGCTCCAGTTTCCTGCTACAATCCAAAGGTGTGCGGGTTAGGTGGATTGGCCGTGCTAAATTGCCCCTTAGTGTCAGGGGGATTAGCAGGGTAAATATGTGAGGTTATGGGAATAGGGCCTGGGTGGGATTGTTGTCGGTGCAGACTCGATGGGCCGAATGGCCTCCTTCTGCACTGTAGGGATTCTATGGTTAAAAAAGTCATCATACAGGAACATATGGTATAGGATCAAACAATCAGGAAACTACAAAGGATTGTGATCGCAGCCCAGTCCATCACGCAAACCAGCCTCCCATCCATTGACTCTGTCTACATTTCCCGCTGCCTCGGCAAAGCAGCCAGCATAATTAAGGACCCCATGCACCCCGGACATTCTCTATTCCACCTTCTTCCATCAGGAAAAAGATACAAAAGTCTGAGGTCACGCACCAACTGGCTCAAGAACAGCTTCTTCCCTGCTGCTGTCAGACTTTCGAATGGATCTACCTCGTATTTAGTTGATCTTTCTCTACACCCTAGCTATGACTGTAACACTACATTCTGCACTCTCTCCTTTCCTTCTCTATGAACGGTATGCTTTGTCTGTATAGCGTGCAAGATACAATACTTTTCACTGTATGTTAATACATGTGACAATAATAAATCAAATCAAATCGATCCCCCTAAGTTGCACAATGAGAGAATGCCAGTATGACACTCGGCACTTCTGGCTAAAGATGGTTAGGAACTTTCAAACTTGTCTTTTTTTTAAAAGATACAAATTTTTATTTTGCAGCCTGAGCCAAGAGTTTGAAGGAACGTTTACAAAATGTTTTGCTACTTCCACACTAAGTCCCAATCAATACTTAATACTAACAGAAATACAAATATAGGTCCATCTTCCACAAGAAGCCGAGTTTACAGTCCAATAATGTTTCAGAAATTGTTTAAATGTCACCTCAAAATAGTCTGGAGAAAATGTAATGAAGCAAAGGTTTGAAAGCACGCTCCCCCCACATTTCCCCCCCCCCCCGGATCTGTTGAGCCAACTGGATGTCTTTGGACATAATGGTCATTTGTTTGGCATTGTTGGCACACAGATTGGTGTCATCAAACAGGCCAACCAAGTAGGTTTCATTGGCTTCCTGCAAAGCCCCAATTGCAGCTCTCTGGAACCTCAGGTCAGTTTTGGAGCCTGGGCAATTTCCCTCGCCAGACGCTGGAAGGACAGCAACTATGTGGACTTCCGGTATTAGCGGGTTTCTCGGAGAGCGACAGTACCAGGTCTGCAGCGATGAGGTTTCTTCACTCCGCTGCTGGACGGGGCGATTTTCCAGGCCGCTTTGGTGGCCAGTTGTTTCCTGGGCGCTTTGCCGCCGGTGGATTTATGGGCAGTCTGCTTGGTACGATCCATCTCCACTCACAGGATCTCACCTCCTGCAACAAGAGCACGCGGTGCAGACGCGGTGGGCCGAATGGGTTCCGCCATCATTGTGATGGGGATGTACATTCCCACATTAGCTATTTGAATGCCCACCACTATTCACAACTGGATATGGCAGGACTGCAGACCTTTGATCTGGTCCATTGGTTGTCACTTAGCTATCCATCGAATGCTTCTTCAGCTGTTTATCACGCATTTAGTCCTGTGCTGTGGCTACATCAGGTTGGCCCCACATTTTTGGATCTGCCTGGTGCTGTCTCTTCTCATTCCTCTTTGAACCAGGATTGATCCCCTTGCTTGAGTTAAGGGTGCAGTGAGGAATAAATCGGGCCATGAGGTGACAAACTGTGGAGTAGAACATGGATGAGTACCGATTCAGCAAGAAAGGGTGGTACATGGTAATCAACAGAAGGAGTCCTTGTCCATGATGCAATGATACTTAATGGGGTCCAGTGTCCATAAAACCCATAAGACATAAGAGCAGAATTAGGCCACTCAGCCCATCGAGTCTGCTCCGCCATTCAATCATGGCTGATATTTTTCTCATCCCCATTCTCCTGCCTTTTCCCCATAACCCCTGATCCCCTTATTAATCAAGAACCTATCTATCTCTGTCTTAAAGACACTCAATGACTTGGCCTCCACAGCCTTCTGCGGCAAAGAGTTCCACAGATTCACCACTCTCTGGCTGAAGAAATTCCTCCTCATCTCTGTTTTAAAGGATCGTCCCTTTAGCCTGAGGTTGTGCCCTCTGATGCTAGTTTTTCCTGCTAGTGGAAACATCCTCTCCACATTCACTCTATCCAGGCCTCGCAGTATCCTGTAAGTTTCAATAAGTTTCACCCCCTCATCCTTCTAAACTCCAACGACTACCGGCCCAGTCAGCATCAGTGCTGAGGACTCACCGGACCACTCTGCCCAAACTGTGTACCACTGTGCCGCAACCTTTGGTATATCCGCCTCACTGCTGGGAAAGGCAGGGATGGTGCTGGAGGAATCTGGGACATTCACCGATAGGTATCATTCCGTAAGTGTGACTGTGTGAGGCTCTTACCTGACCAGTCTATGGGACACTGTCCCAATTTTGGCAGAAGTCTGTAGCTGTTTGCAAGGAGAAATTTGCAGAGTTTAATGTGCTAAAGACTTGGTGTCCCAACCGTTTTTTTAAGTTCATCTACAGGATGTAGGCATCGCTGGCTAGGCCCAGCATTTATTGCCCCTTGAGAAGGCTGTGGTGAGCTGCCTTCTTGAAACGCTGTAGACTCTGAGGTGTAGGTGCACCCACAGTGCTGTTAGGGAGGAAGGTCCAGGATTTTGAACAAACAACAGTGAAGGGACAGCGATATTTTCCAAGTCAGGATGGTGAATGACTTGGAGGGGAACCTCCAGGTGATGGTATACCTACGTAACTGCTGCCTTTGTCCTTCTAGATGGAAGTGGTCGTGGGTTTGGAAGGTGCTGCCTAAGGAGCCTTGATGAATTCCTGCAGTGCATCTTGTAGATGGTACACACTGCTGCTGTTCGTCAGTGGTGGAAGGAGTGAATCATAGAATCCCTACAGTGCAGAAAGTGGCCATTCGGCCCATTGAGTCTGCACCGTCAACAATCCCTCCCAGTTCCCATCCCCATAACCCCACGTATTTACTCTGACACTAAGGGGTAAGGGGTTTAGCATGGGCAATCAACCTAACCTCCACATCTTTGGAGTGTGGGAGGAAACTGGAGCACCCGGAGGAAACCCACGTGGACATGGGGCGAACGTGCAGACTCCACACAGTCATCCTCGGCCGGAATCGAATTCGGGTCCCTGGCAGCAGAGTCACTCACCTGATGAAGGGGCAGCGCTCCGGAAGCTCGTGCTACCAAATAAACCTGTTGGACTTCAACCTAGTGTTGCAAGACTACTTACTGTGCCTACCGCAGTCCAACGCCAGAGTCCTACTCATGGAATGATGCCTATCAGTGACCGCTGTGAGATAGCAGCGCTAACCACTGTGCCACCGTCACTCCCCACTTAAACTCATGTCTCCAGATTATTAGGCCAGGTCAGGATTACAGGTCCAGGAAATAATCACTGTCATTATTAAATTGAATTTTCCAATTGTCTCCCTTTCTCAAATCTCAGACTAATTCTCTATTACTCTCAATATTTGAGAATTATCTGGAAACTGGCTGGCTTCGAATTAGTTTCAATGTTATGAGTGTTAAAATTAAGCAAATACCTGCACTGGGGGACTGCCAAAGGCGTGGCCAATTGCTACATTTGTCTCCATCAACTTGAGAAACTCTTTATCTTCATATTCAAACCGTTCTCCAAAGACAATGGAGCAGATGATATTTGACACAGCACAGCTCACTGGAAAGACGATGCTGAACGGGATCCCTGTTATCATTGAAAGAGAAGGCTAGTTAGAGTGTTACAAAAGGATATAGGAGGCATGATTAGTAAGTTTGCAGATGACACCAAGATTGGTGGCATAGCGGACAGTGAAGAAGGTTATCTCGAATTGCAACGGGATCTTAATCAATTGGACCAGTGGGCTGACAAATGGCAGATGGAGTTTAATTTAGATAAATGCGAGGTGATGCATTTTGATAGATCAAACCAGGCCAGGACTTACTCAGTTAATGGTAGGGCGATGGGGAGAGGTACACAACAAAGAGATCTAGGGGTACAGGTTCATAGCTCCTTGAAAGTGGAGTCACAGGTGGACAGAGTGGTGAAGAAGGCATTCGACATGCTTGGTTTCATTGGTCAGAACATTGAATACATGAATTGGGACATCTTGTTGAAGTTGTACAAGACACTGGTAAGGCCACACTTGGAATACTGTGTGCAGTTCTGGTCACCCTATTATAGAAAGGATATTATTAAACTAGGAAGAGTGCAGAAGAGATTTACTAGGATGCTACCGGGACTTGATGGTTTGAGTTATAAGGAGAGGCTGGATAGATTGGGACTTTTTTCTCTGGAGCATAGAAGACTGAGGGGTGACCTTATAGAGATCTATAAAATAATGAGGGGCACAGATCAGCTAGATAGTCAATATCTTTTCCCAAAGGTAGGGGAGTCTAAAAGTAGAGGGCATAGGTTTAAGGTGAGAGGGGAGAGATACAAAAGTGTCCAGAGGGGCAATTTTTTCACACAGAGGGTGTGTGTCTGGAACGAGCTGCCAGAGGCAGTAGTAGAGGCGGGTACAATTTTGTCTTTTAAAAAGCGTTTAGACAGTTACATGGGTAAAATGGGTATTGAGGGATATGGGCCAAATGCGGGCAATTGGGACTAGTTTAGGGGTTTAAAAACAAAGGGCGGCATGGACAAGTTGGGCCGAAGGGCCTGTTTCCACGCTGTAAACCTCTATGACTCTATGATATACTGGCACTGGAGGGGATGCAGAGGAGATTCACTAGGTTGATTCCAGAGTTGAGAGGATTGGCTTATGAGGAGAGACTGAGTAGACTGGGATTATACTCATTGGAATTCAGAAGAATGAGGGGAGATCTTATCGAAAATATAAGATTTTGAAGGGAATAGATAAGATAGAAGCAGGGAGGTTGTTTCCACTGGCAGGTGAAATTACAACTAGGGGGCACAGCCTCAGAATAAGGGGGAGCAGATTTAGGACTGAGTTGAGGAGGAACTTCTTCATCCAAAGGGTTGTGAATCTGTGGAATTCCCTGCCCAGTGAAGCAGTTGAAGCTACCTCATTGAATGTTTTTAAGGCAAGGATAGACAGATCTTTGAACAGTAAAGGAATTAAGGGTTATGGCGGTTAAGTGGAGCTGAGTCCACGAAAAGATCAGCCATGATCTTATTGAATGGCGGAGCGGGCTCGAGGGGCCAGATGGCCTACTCCTGCTCCTAGTTCTTGTGTTCTTATGTAATGTTCAAACAATCCAGAGGCAAGCATTAACAATTTATGAGTGTTAAAAATAAGAAGTTCCTGTTTTAAAAATGGGAGTCAGTTAACTGTTTGATTCTGCAGGCAACACACCTCAGTCCCGTTCTGCCCTTGTCCATTTCCATGCACTCCCAGTGGAGGAAGGAGTCACTGAGTCACAGTGGGAACAAGCATGGTTTCTTCTCCTTTCCTATCCAGGGGCTGAAGCAGATGATAGTGGCCCCATGACACACTAGCTGGAACCAGCCAGTTCAGAGACCTGAACCTGGGGCTTTCCTGCTCTTTATGACTCCGTTTTTCATGATTATTAATAAGATAAGCAGCCTGGAAATTGTGACTCACTGTGTGAAGCAGCTTTGGTGTGTAGTAGCTTCAAAAATACTCATTCTAATCCTTCTCTCAAACATGGTTCCCTCCCCGATATCTCCCTCTACCATCTCAGTCAGGCTTTCCTGAGGTGAGTTCATAAGTTCATAAGATATAGGAGCAGAATTAGGCCATTCAGCCCATCGAGTCTGCTCCGCCATTCGATCAAGACTGATATACTCCTCATCCTCATTTTCCTGCCTTCTCCCCATAACCCTTCAACCCCATTACCAATTAAAAATCTGTCTAACTCCTCCTTAAATTTACTCACTGTCCCAGCATCCACTGCACTTTGGGGTAGCGAATTCTAGGAGGAGTTCCAACTAATACAAGCTGTTGTCATTCTGACAGCCCCCAGCGGGTGACAACATTAGTGCAACTGGCATGAAGCAAAGTTTAATTTTAACCTTTGGAACGTTGGCTGAGATCTGCCATCTCTTTGCTAACAGAACCATAGAATCCCTACAGTGCAGAAAGAGGCCATCCGGCCCATTGAGTCCACACCAACTCTCCGAAAGAGCATTCCATCCAGGCTTTCCCTCTGCCCTATGCCCATATCCCCTCGCATTTACCATGGCTAATCCACCTAACCTACACAAAAACAGCATGAAAATGCTGGAAAATCTCAGCAGGTCTGGCAGCATCTGCAGAGAAAGAATAGAACCAACGCTTTGAGTCTGGATGACCCTTCGTCAGAGCAGGTGACGCAGGGTCAATTTAGCATGGCCAATTCGCCTAACCTTCGCATCTTTGGACTGTGGGAGGAACCCGGAGGAAACCCACGCAGACAATATGCAAACTCCACAAAGACAGTCACCCAAGACCCGGAATTGAACCCGGGTCTCTGGCACTGCAAGAATCATAGAATCCCCTACAGTGCAGAAGGAGGCCATTTGACCCATCGAGCCTGCATCAACCACAATCCCGGCCAGATCCCTATCCCCGTGACTCCCACATATCTACCCTGCTAGTCCCCCTGACATTAAGGGGCAATTTTCCATGGCCAATCAACCTAACCTGCACATCTGTGGGAGGAAACCAGAGCACCCGGAGGAAACCCACGCAGACAAGGGGAGAATGTGCAAACTCCACACAGACAGTGATCTAAGGCCGGAATTGAACCCGGGTCCCTGGTGCTGTGAGCCTGCAGTGCTAACCACTGTGCCACTGTGCCTATCCCTGAACAAATCTCTATTTTCCAGTGTGTGTTTAAACAGATACCTGTGGTGCTTTGGCCATCATTACTCACTTAGCTCATTTATTTTGCGCAGTGTGTGAGATCTTGCTGCATGCAGAAGTGCTGTTTGTCTCTACCAGTGTAACAATACCTACTGCAATTCGTATGATGTACCTTGGTTCATGTGATCCATTCATGAGTAGATTACAGTAAACTATCCGTGCTGCTGATTGTGCCTTTACAACCCAGAGACCATATTCGCTAATGATTCATACTTATGGTGGAGCGTTATCCAGAGTGACTTCTTCAACCAAATACCACAGAGATTTTGGCCTCCATTTTCCACTTTCTGCAAGATGTCAGCGTCAAAGAAAGTACAGCCGAAGTCTATAGTTTATGTCAGGGCGGCACAGTGGTTGGCGCTGATGCCTCACAGCGCCAGGGACCCGGGTTCGATTCCTGGCTTGGGTCACTGTCTGTGTGGAGTTTGCACGTTCACCCTGTGCCTGCGTGGGTTTCCTCCACGTGCTCTGGTTTCCTCCCACACTCCAAATATGTGCAGATTAGGTGGATTGGCCATAGTAAATTGCCCCTTAGTGTCAGGGGGACGAGCTAGGGTAGATGCATGGGGTTGCAGGGATAGGCCCTGGGTGGAATTGTGGGTGGTGCAGCCCCGATGGGCCGAATGGCCTCCTTCTGTGCTGTAGGGATTCTATGATTCTATGAAATGGTTAAACCCTGTCAAACAGGCTGAGTGGTTTGTTTACGAGCAGATTGAAAAGATTATGAGCGGCACGGTGGCACAACGGGTGGCACGTTGGCACAGTGGTTAGCTCTGCTGCCTCACAGCTCCAGGTTCGATTCCCGGCTTGGGTCACTGTCTGTGTGAAGTTTGCACATTCTCCCCGTGTCTGTGTGGGTTTCCTCCAGGTGCTCCAGATTCCTCCCACACTCCAAAGATGTGCGGGTTCGGTTGATTGGCCGTGCTGAATTGCCCCTTAGTGTCAGGGAATGTGTAGGCTAGAGGGATTAGTGGGGTAAATTTGTGGGGATAGGGTCTGGGGTGGGATTGTTGTCAGTGCAGACTCGATGGGCCAAATGGCCTCCATCTATACTGTAGGGATTCTATGATTTATGATCTATGATTGGTGCTAGTAGACAAGAGAAACATTCTTTCATTTTTCAAAGTCATTTGCTGTTTATTCAGAATTTTTAAAAAATGACTTGCAACCTTTCTCAACCCCAGTCTACTCAGGCATCATTGTCAACCTGCCAGTAACCAGCCAAGTCACACCAGCCATCCGGGAAACCGTGCGGAGTTTGCGTATTCTCCCCCATGTCTGCGTGGGTTTCCTCCCCGAGCTCCGGTTTCCTCCCACATTCCAAAGATGTGCGGGTTAACTTGATTGGCCGTGCTAAATTGCCCCTTAGTGTCAGGGATCTCGCAACGTGGATAAGTGGGATTAAGGGAATAGGACCTGGGTGAGATTGTGGTTGGTGCAGACTCGATGGGCTGAATGGACTCCTTCTGCACTGTAGGGATTTGATGATAATATTCAGACTCCTGGCATCAATCCACCAGATCGATGGAATTATTGGACGATTGAAGCATGAAGAATGAACACGTCAAAGGCAGGTATATATGATATGCTCTCACCACCGATCCAACCTCAGAGGCCTCTGGCCTTGGCTTCTCCCAAAGACAGTGGGACAGCATTCAACCAAACATGCATGGAGAATGGAAGACGTGGCAATCTGCACCATCAATGCAGTAAGGAGAAAACCTGGAGCGTGATTTTGGCCAAGAGTCCCAGTGCACAAAACACACCACATCAACCTCCCCAGTAAGATGTCCTCACTTCTCCAGTCGTGATCTCAGGAGGCCATCAGATGGAGGGCCAAACTAGATATTGGATTAGGAACATTCTCTGACAGACATCAGTCGTAGGGAGCAAACGTGGTGAGCAGACTTTATGAAGAATTCATGTTGGCAATTCAACCTGGTTTATTCAATCGCCCAACTCTCGCTATGAGCAACCTCCTTGATTCCTTTGACTTTTCCGTACCAGCTCCTAAGTGGGGCAGCACAGTGGCACAGTGGTTAGCACTGCTGCCTCACAGCACCAGGGACCCGGGTTCGATTCCCGGCTTGGGTCACTGTCGGTGTGGAGTCTGCACATTCTCCCCGTGTCTGCGTGGGTTTCCTCCGGGTGCTCCGGTTTCCTCCCACAGTCCAAGAGATGTGCTGGTTAGGTGGATTGGCCATGCTGAATTGCCCCTTAGTGCCAGGGGGACTAGCTAGGGTGAATGCATGGGGTTGTGGGGGTGGGGCCTGGGTGGGATTGTGGTCGGTGCAGATTCGATGGGCCAAATGGCCTGCTTCTGCACTGTAGGGATTCTATAATTCTATGAGTTGTGAAGATTGAACAGCAGACATTTTGTAAATCACCATATCATTTCTGTTCCTATAAACTGTCGACCAGTATTCAACTGGTCAAGCTGCATATAGACACGAGTCAACACTTGAACTGGAAAAAGAAAATGTGCCTCACATCTTACCTATCGGACCTTTACAACAAATGATTTTCCTGCAAGAAAACACAAGCCATATTCCACATCACCCAATCACACCTACCACTCAAAATACCGGCTGCCCTCTACACTTTGCATGCTGGTGATCGCACTGGCCCAATGTTCCTGGAATTGCACAACAAGTCTGCTTATGTTAAATATATGTGTCTCAAGAAGTGAAAACCGTTACCGTAGAATCTTTGAATCTATGGCACGGAGACAGGCCCTTCGGCCCAAACTGGTCCATGCCGACCAAAAAGCCCATCTAAGCTAACCCCATTTGCCTGCATTTGGCCCATATCCCTCTAAACCTGTCCTATCCATGTATCTGTCCAAATGCCTTTTAAATGTTGTCAATGTCCCTGCCTCAACCACTTTCTCCGACAGCTCATTCCACATATGTACCACCCTCTGTGCAAAAGAGTTGCTCCTCAGGTTCCCATTAATTCTTTCCCCTCTTAACTTAAACCTATGCCCTCTAGTTCTTGATTCCCCAACCCTGGGAAAAAGACTGAGTTCATTCACCCTATCCATGCCTCTCATGATCTTATACATCTCTATAAGATCACCCCTCAGTCTCCTACGCTCCAAAGAAAAAAGTCTTAGCCTGTCCATTCTCTCTCTATAACTCAGTCCCTTGAGCCCTGGCAACATCCTTGTAAATCTCTTCTGCACTCTCTCCAGTTTAATAACATCTTTCCTTTAGCAAGGTGACCAAACTGAACACAGTACTCTAGGTGCGGCCTCACCAACATCCTATACAACTGCAACATAACTTCCCAACTTCTATACTCAATGCCCTGACTGATGAAGGCTGGCATGCCAAAAGCCTTCTTCACTGCCCTTTCTACCTGTGACTCCATCTTTAGAGAACCGTGCACTTGAACTCCAAGGTCCCTCTGTTCCACAATATTCCCTAAGGTTCCTACCATTCACTGTGAAAGTCCTAACTTGATTTGACTTTCCAAGATGCAATACCTCACCCTTATCTGTATCGAACTCCATTTGCCATTTCTCGGCCCACTTCCCCAGCTGATCAAGATCCTGCTGCAATTTTTGATTGATATTACCTGAGCTTCTGCATTTTGGTCAATTCTTCTTCAAGGGCAAAAAAATGAGTTCAGAACTGAAGCCATGATGTCAACCCGCTCCTTGCAGCCACCCCAAACTGCAATCCCTTCCACTTATCCCCAATAGTGACCCCTCGCTCCAATCCCAGTTTGCAACTTGGCAAAGGAGGCAACTCAACTCCTAATCATTCAATACTTTAGTCAGAAACCTTTTTTATCCCTGATAGCTGCAACCAATATCTGTGCTTCCTCTTGGATCCGCTCTTCAATGCTTCTTTTCCCCATTCCAAAGTTCTTCAAGGTGCTGAGAGAAAATCTCCGAAGCTGTTTCCATCTCTCCCCACTGCTGAAGGCAACTCCTGCAGGAGAAACATTAATATGTGTGGAAATTACTCGGAATGTAATCTGCAATTGACCAAACAAAATGAACTGGTTTTCTTCAATTTCTTTTTCCTCTTTTACAACAACTGCCAGGAGACTCTCAATCAATGGTTGTTTTTCTCGGCAGGAATTAGTCCTACAGTTGGCCTCAGAATTCCTGAGTTAGGAAGGGGATTAATTAGCCTCAGTTCCTGCTCTGCTCATGATCCAGGAACTTACAGGGAAGGTATTTACAAGTGGATGGCTGCTAAAGACAGGTTTGAGTCTGACTGTGTTGTCGCACTGTAGAATAGCTGGTCAACACTCTGGTCACCCTATTATAGAAAGGATATTATTAAACTAGAAAGAGTGCAGAAAAGATTTACTAGGATGTTACTGGGACTTGACGGTTTGAGTTATAAGGAGAGGCTGGATAAACTGGGACTTTTTCCCTGGAGCATAGGAGGCTTAGGGGTGATCTTATAGAGCTCTATAAAATAATGAGGGGCATAGATCAGCTAGATAGTCAATATCTTTTCTGAAAGATAGGGGAGTCTAAAACTAGACGGCATAGGTTTAAGGTGAGAGGGGAGAGATACAAAAGGGTCCAGAGGGGCAATTTTCTCACACAGTGGGTGGTGAGTGTCTGGAACGAGCTGCCAGAGGTAGTAGTCGAGGCGGGTACAATTTTGTCTTTTTAAAAGCGTTTAGATTGTTACATGGGTAAGATGAGTATAAAGGGATATGGGCCAAACGCGGGCAATTGGTGGTTAAAAAACGGGCGGCATGGACAAGTTTGGCCGAAAGACCTGTTTCCATGCTGTAAACCTCCGTGACTCTATAACGCTCACCAGTTAGGTTCACTTGTGAATAATGGCCACTTTTTAAAAATTCATTCATGGGACAACGGCGTCACTGGGTGGCCAGCACTTATTGCCCTTCCCTAGTTACCCTTGGCTTGGCCATTTCAGAGGGCAGTTGAGAGTCACGGTAGCACAGTGGTTAGCACTGCTGCTTCACAGCTCCAGGGTCCCGGGTTCGATTCCCGGCTCGGGTCACTGTCTGTGTAGAGTTTGCACATTCTCCTCGTGTCTGCGTGGGTTTCCTCCGGGTGCTCCGGTTTCCTCCCACAGTCCAAAGATGTGCAGGTTAGGTTGATTGGCCAGGTTAAAAATTGCCCCTTAGAGTCCTGAGATGTGTAGGTTAGAGGGATTAGCGGGTAAATATGTGGGGGTAGAGCCTGGGTGGGATTGTGGTCGGTGCAGACTCGATGGGCAGACTCCTTCTGCACTGTAGGGTTTCTATGATTTCTATTACTGCAGCTCTGGAGTCACATGTCGGCCAGATCGGGTAAGGATAGCAGATTTCCTTCCCTAAAGGACATTAGTGAACGAGATGGATTTTTCCAACAATTGACAATCATTTCATGGTCATCAGTAGATTCTTAATTCCGGATGTTTTTAATATCAAATTCCACCATCTGCCGTGGCGGTATTCGAACCCGGGTCCCCAGATCTTTAGCTGAGTTTCTGTATTAATAGTCTATCAATAATACTACAAGGCCATCGCCTCCCCTTTGTTAATATGATCCAGTAGCCTAGCAGTTAGTGATACTCGACCAACTGTTGTCAAGTCAAATCCTACTTTGGAACATTGTGAAATTGTAAGTTTCGCTGATCATTGAATGCTCCTGTGTCCATGCAGTATTTTTAATGATCCAAGATGTGAAGTAGTGTCTTGAGTGGGAAGGTTCTTCAGCCAACTAACCATTCTTCACATATGAGTGTGGGCAATAAGTGTTGACAGCCATGTAAAAAATATTCTTTTACCATTTACTCCCTTTACCTCTGTAGCGACTTTAATCAGGCAATTGAGGTTGGCCTCAATTGTTAGAAAATGAACTCTCTGGTTAAGGGCCAAAATTGATGGGCCAATCAGGGAGCCTCTTGCTTCATAATTAACCAGGAGTGTCAGTTCCTCTGGGACTCCTCGTGTAGACAGCTAATGAAAGTGCTCTGTATGCTGCTGTCAGACTTGTAAATAAAGGGGTTTTGGTGAAGGGACGTCTGCCTCCTAGGACTTATTACAACCTCCTAAAGATATTGACTAAGGCATGGTTTGAAGGGTAGTATTTGTGACATTTTTTAAAGCTTTGATGGCGTGTATTATAAGGCTCTGTGACCATTGGAGTATCACAGCTGAGTCTGATATTGTTTGAACAGTTCCATCATTAAACAAATTTATGCTGATGTCATGCTCCCTTTTCACCCAAGTGGTCATGATGCCAATTGTTGGACCCCTTTCCTATCTGCTGCTTAGCATAGTCTATGGTTTCTGAGCGAGAGGTTTACAGGTTGAAGACCAACTTAAAACTCAGAACTTAAGCACATAATCTAGCCTGACACCTCAGTGCACTACTGAGGGAATTTGCACTGTCTTGGAGATTATTAGAGTTTTAACAACACCAGGTTAAAGTCCAACAGGTTTATTTGGTAGCAAATGCCATTAGCTTTCGGAGCGCTGCTCCTTCGTCAGATGGGGTGGAAACATCTGACGAAGGAGCAGCGCTCCGAAAGCTAATGGCATTTGCTACCAAATAAACCTGTTGGACTTTAACCTGGTGTTGTTAAAACTCTTACTGTGTTCACCCCAGTCCAACGCTGGCATCTCCACATCATTGGAGATCATAAAACATAGAATCCCTAAAGTGCAGAAGGAAGCCATTCGGCCCATTGGGTCTGCACTGACCACAATTCCACCTATTCCCGTAACCCCACATATTTACCCTGCTAATCCCCGGACACTAAGGGTCAATTTAGCACGGCCAATCCACCTAACCAGCCGTCTTTGGATTGAGGGAGGAAACCAGAGCACCCGGAGGAAACCCATGCCAACACAGGGAGAACGTGCAGACTCCACACAGACAGTGACTCAAGGCCGGAATCGAACCCGAGTTCCTGGCGCTGTGAGGCAGCAGTGCTAACCACTGTGCCACCATGCCATCCTGAACTATTAAATCAAGATTCTATCTGATAAATTGTTTCAGAAAAAGAGTAAGGCGTTCAGTTCTATTCCCACTGCAGGATTTGAGCACATAGTTTATACTGACACTTTAAAGTTTCTCTATTGGTGTCACAAGTAGGCTTACATTAACATTGCAATGAAGTTACTGTGAAAATCTACTAGTCGCCACACTCCGGCGCCTGTTCGGGTACACTGAGGGAGAATTTAGCACGGCCAATGCACCTAACCAGCAGTCTTTCGGACTGTGGGAGGAAACCGGAACACCCGGAGGAAACCCACACAGACACGGGGAGAACGTGCAAACTCCACACAGACAGTGACCCAAGCCGGGAATAGAACCCCGGTCCCTAGCACTGTGAGGTAGCAGTGCTAACCACTGTGCCACTGTGCCTCCCTAGTGCACTAAAGAGGGATACTGTCCTTTAGACAAGGTGTTAAAACTGCCTCAGAAAAGTTCAAAGAACAAAGAACAATGCAGCACAGGAACAGGCCCTTCGGCCCTCCAAGCCCGTGCCACTCCCTGGTCCAAACTAGACCATTCTTTTGTATCCTTCCATTCCCACTCCATTCATATGGCTATCTAGATGAGTCTTAAACGTTCCCAGTGTGTCCGCCTCCACCACCTTGCCTGGCAGCGCATTCCAGGCCCCCACCACCCTCTGTGTAAAATATGTCCTTCTGATATCTGTGTTAAACCTCCCCCCCTTCACCTTGAATTTGGGTTCTTCAGAGAAGAACTAGTTTTTCTAGTGACCTTCTCAATATTTATCCAACAATCACCAAAACCTGTTCTTATCCGATCCTTTAAGTTATTTCTTATTGGCTGCCAGCAGAGTTAGTGACTATCATTCCAAAGCGCTTCACTAGTTGTGAAAATATTTGCTATGGCATGAGAATGGAAAATGTGCTTTGTAAACGAGAGTTCCAGGTGTTATAATCTTCAGACAGCTGAGTTTTGGCCTTCACTTTTTAAAATGAGAAACAAGAGACCATAGATTTAAAGAGAATGAGGGAGAAGTTAAAATTAATGTATTTTGAAGGGCTATTTAGAATAGGTTCCTCTCTGGGAAGGCGATGGCCTAGTGGTATTAGAGTCATAGAGATTTACAGTATGGAAACAGGCCCTTCAGCCCAACTTGTCCATGCTGTCCCTTTTTTTAAAAACCCCTAAGCTAGTCCCAATTGCCCGCATTTGGCCCATATCCCTAGATACCCATCTTACCCATGTAACTGTCTAAACGCTTTTTAAAAGACAAAATTGTACCCGCCTCTACAACCACCTCTAGCAGCTCGTTCCAGACACTCACCCTTTCTGTGAAGAAATTGCCCCTCTGGACCCTTTTGTATCTCTCCCCTCTCACCTTAATTATCGCTAAACTATTAATCTAGAAACTCAGTTAACGTTCTGGGGACCCGGGTTCGAATCCCGCCACAGCAGATGGTATTTGAATTCAATAAAAAATATCTGGAATTAAGAATCTACTGATGACCGTGAAAGCATTGTCGATTGTCGGAAAAACCCATCTGGTTCATTAATGTCCTTTAGGGAAGGAAATCTGCCGTCCTTACTCGGCCTGGCTTACATGTGATTCCAGAGCCCCAGCAATGTGGTTGACTCTCAATTACCCTGGGGCAACTGGGGATGGGCAATAAATGCTGCCCAGCCAGTGATGCCCATGTCCCATGAATAAAAATAAAGCTGGGTAACTCCAGATCTAACACAAGCTCAATGGGTCATAAGACCATAAGACATAGGAGCAGAATTAGGCCATTTGGCCCATCGAGTTTGCTCCGCCATTCAACCGTGGCTGATATTTTTCTCATCCCCATTCTCCTGCCTTTTCCCCATAACTCCTGATCCCCTTATTAATCAAGAACCTATCTATGGAATTCAGAAGGATGAGGGGGGATCTTATAGAGACCTTTAAGATAATGAAGGGGCTGGATAGGGTAGAGGTGGAGAGATTCTTTCCACTTAGAAAGGAAGCTAGAACTAGAGGGCACAGCCTCAAAATAAAGGGGGGTCAGTTTAGGACAGAGTTGAGGAGGAACTTCTTCTCTCAGAGAGTGGTGAATCTCTGGAATTCTCTGCCCACTGAAGTGGTGGAGGCTACCTCATTGAATATGTTTAAATCACGGATAGATGGATTCCTGATCGGTAAGGGAATTAGGGATTATAGGGATCAGGCGGGTAAGTGGAACTGATCCACTTCAGATCAGCCATGATCTTATTGAATGGCGGGGCAGGCTCGAGGGGCTAGATGGCCTACTCCTGCTCCTAGTTCTTATGTTCTTATGTCTTAAAGACACTCAATGACCCGGCTTCCACAGCCTTCTGTGGCAAAGAGTTCCACAGATTCACCACTCTCTGGCTGAAGAAATTCCTCCTCATCTCTGTCTTAAAGGATCGTCCCGTTAGCCTGAGGCTGTGTCCTCTGGTTCTAGTTTTTCCTACTAGTCCTCTCCACATCCACTCTATCCAATCAATTGGCCTCCTCCTGTGCTATACATTCTATAATTGTAAATGCTTAGACGGCATGAGGAGAAGTAGGTTGAACAGAGAGATTTCTTACCGTGGCCACCTGAAATTTTTTTTAAGATTGGGAAGAGAAACCTGCCACTGAATTCATGCCCTCTCTCGATCAACCCTTCTTTTATAGCCTCAAAGCCACACAGCACCACTGCAGGGAAGCCACCAAGCCAGATGGTGAATACAGGGCCGTACTGCTCACTCAGCTGTAGAGACACAATCCATCAAAAACAACTGTTAAAGTAGGTTCTGCATCCAGGACAACATCAACATATCTGCTAACACCAGCCAAAGTGCTGGAGGCCGGGCAAGATTCACAGCAAAGTTTGTTCAGTTAACAAGCAATTTCTTGACTGTGGGAAGGCCTCGTATTTAAACCTCATCCTAGTGTCACCCTGCATCCAACCTGAGCCACTAAATAATAATCCGCCTGTGCTTCCATTCCTAACCTATTTCACTGAGACCAACTGTAGAAAAACTAGAACCAGAGTTCACTTGAAATCACACCTGGGACCTCCCTGAGACACCCAGCTCTGCTCCGGACAACTTATCTAGAAATCCAGACACTTGGAGGAGTGATCACCTCACATTTCTTTGGTGTGAGTTTTACGTTCATTGATATGAGTAATGTTAGTGTTAGGGAATGGAATATTTAATACCGTGTATCCGGTTTTAACTTCAGGCATTGCTGGTGAGGTATCGTTTAAACTACGTTCACGCCACACAAACGCCAGGCAATGACCATCACCAATAAGAGACACTCTAACCACCGCCCCTTGACATTCAATGGTGTTACCATCACTGAATCCCCCACTGTCAACATCTTTGGGGTTACCATTGACCAGAAACTCAACTGGACTCACCACATAAACACAGTGGCTACAAGAGCAGGTCAGAGGCTAGGAATACTGTGGCGAGTGACTCACCTCCTGACTCCCCAAACCTGTCCAACATCTACAAGGCACAAGTCAGGAGTGTGATGGAATACTCCCCACTTGCCTGGATGGGTGCGGCTGCCATCAAGTCTGCACTGACAACAATCCCACCCCAGGCCCTAGCCCCACAAATTGACCCCGCTAATCCCACTAACCTACACATTCCGGGACACTAAGTGGCAATTTAGCATGGCCAATCAGCCTAACCTGCACATCTTTGGACTGAATGAATGAATGACTTTTTTAAACCTTTTTTAAACACATTCTATTAGACCATAAGACCATAAGACATGGGAGCAGAATTAGGCCACTCGGCCCATCGAGTCTGCTCCGCCATTCAATCATGGCTGATATTTTTCTCATCCCCATTCTCCTGCCTTTTCCCCATAACCTGATTCCCTTATTAATCAAGAACCTATCTATCTCTGTCTTAAAGACACTCAATGACCTGGCCTCCACAGCCTTCTGCGACAAAGAGTTCCACAGATTCACCACTCTCTGGCTGAAGAAATTCCTCCTCATCTCTGTTTTAAAGGATCGTCCCTTTAGCCTGAGGTTGTGCCCTCTGGTTCTATTTTTTCCTACTAGTGGAAACATCCTCTCCACGTCCACTCTATCCAGGCCTCGCAGTATCCTGTAAGTTTCAATAAGATCCCCTATTGACAGCATAGGAATAGTTGGCTCCGCACTGGGTGTATGGTAGATGAATGGGCATAGAAGTGCCATAGATTGGCACGGAGGACATGAAGAGCCTTGGGGGATGGGTGGAGGGGCATAGTTTGGCATGGGGAGGGTGAATGGGTAAGACCTACCTTTCCCTTATGATGATTACAAGGACATGAGCTTTTTATGACTGAACAATGGCTACAAATAGTGCTTGCTCACAGTTATGTGATAGTTATTAACCTAAGATTTATCAACAGTTATTTAAACAATGGAAACTGTACTGTGATAGAAGCCATATTTTGCAAAGCCACGAACAATCTTGCAAGGACAATGTCAGTTCACATTCCAGGTCTCAGAATTTACCAAAATAAATATTACGGTAAGAATTTTTCTTTGTTATGTGGTTAGCAGGAGAGCCATGCTTTATCCTGGCTAGTTTCCTTCTCCTCTCACCTCCCTTAAGGATAGCGATGCTTCTTGGGCCAGAGCCCAGGGGTCGGATTTTCGCAGGCTCAGTGAGACGGAATGGAGGCAGAATGGCCAAAACCGAGGGGCGAAGCTGGGATGCCCACCTCTGTTTCTCAAGCCTCACAGCGCCAGGGACCCGGGTTCAATTTCTGGCTTGGGTCACTGTCTGTGCAGGGTCTGCATGTTCTCCCCGTGTCTGCGTGGGTGCTCCGGTTTCCTCCCACACTCCAATAGGTGGATTAGCCATGCTAAATTGCCCCTTAGTGTTGAGGGGGGGGGGGGTTAGCTGCGTAAATATGCGGGGTTACAGACATAGGGCCTGGGTGGGATTGTGGTCCGTGCAGGCTCAATGGGCCGAACTGCCTCCTTCTGCACTGTAGGGATTCTATGATTCTTATCCAGGCTGCAGTTCACAACACCTCAGAAGAGCCCGCGAACCAGGAATACTTCAAAAGTTGGCCCGACTCCATGTATAACGGAGGACTAAGGACACCCCAATTGTGAGATGCAATGGAGCAGACAGGGCGGGAGTACCAGGTATGGGTCGTGACCCCAACAAGCCCCACTCTTAAACAGTACTGGTGAAAATTGGGGGTGTCAAGAGTGTAGTTGTGAATCACGGAATCGGTTTCCAGCCACTGTTTATACGCCTCATAAATCTCTACAGTGCAGAAGGAGGCCATTTGGCCCATCTGCACCAACCACAATCCCACTCAGGCCCTATCCCCATAACCCCGTGCATTTACCCTAGCTAGTCCACCTGACACTAAGGGGCAATTTAGCATGGCCAATCCACCTAACCTGCACATCTTTGGACTTGGGAGGAACACAGTAAGAAGTCTCACAACTCCAGGTTAAAGTCCAACAGGTTTATTTGGTAGCAAAAGCCACTAGCTTTCGGAGCGCTCCCCCTTCATCAGGTAAGTGGGAGTTCTGTTCACAAACAGGGCATATAAAGACCCAAACTCAATTTACAAAGTAATGGTTGGAATGCGAGTCTTTACAGGTAATCAAGTCTTAAAGGTACAGACA
>NC_135824.1:58793951-58906103 GCF_964213995.1 Mustelus asterias
CCTCCATTCCCCCCCCCCCCCTCCCCCTCCATTCCCCCCCCCCCCTCCCCCTCCATTCCCCCCCCCCCCCTCCCCCTCCATTCCCCCCCCCCCCCTCCCCCTCCATTCCCCCCCCCTCCCCCCTTAAAAGATCACCACCACTTACTAATCCTGGCTGGCAGTTTTATGATGGTGGCTAATTCCTGAAGATTTCTGCTTGAGGAGAGTCAGGGGGGAAGGGGTGTATGAATTACTTGTTGATTTAAAGAAACAGAGGTTCTCCTTACCTGGATGAGAGATTTGTGAGGTGCTTTTATATTCACTTGGAACACGTTTCCAAGAATTGGAAGGGCAGGAGGACCTGGGGGAAGCCTGTCTCTCTGAGGCCGTTTACTCTTAAGGAAATATGCAAGGAGCAAGAGACTCAGCAGAGAAAAGAGCAACGTAGTTTCTGGCTTGCTTAAATCCATGCTGAGAGGGTTAGGAATACAGAGAGGTCCCAGAGGGAGCAATAAATGCTGTGATTTAGAATTCCGATACTCCAATCACCGTCTGCAGGAGCAGAATAAAAAGGAAGTAACTTTCCCTTGATTGAAACAAAGTTCAGTGTGCATTATAAACAGCAAAGCCAGGAGTTTCAGGAACAGAGACTTGTCAGAACAGTAAATCTTCCTTCAGTCTAGCCAATTAAGGAGGGTTAAACACTTGATTGAGAAATGCTGCAGTTAGACATGAGTCAAAAGGGAGTTGCTCTTCAAACTTTCAGACTGTAACCTGTCAAAGTCTGAGCCAATAGTGAAACCCCCTGTGATCTTTCCACGCCTATTCCACACACGTCAGAATGTGGCATCCTGGAAAACTAGACATGGACTCCAAAGAAAAGCTGACAATCAAAGAAGGGCACTGATTATAACACCTCACCATGGCACGGTGGTTAGCGCTGCCTCCTCACAGCTCCAGGGACCTGGGTTTGATTCCCGGCTTGGGGTCACTGTCATAGAATCATAGAAACCCTACAGCACAGAAAGAGGCCATTCGGCCCATCGAGTCTGCACCGACCACAATCCCACCCAGGCCCTACCCCCATACCCCTACATATTTTACCCACTAATCCCTCTAACCTACGCATCTCAGGACACTAAGGGCAATTTTAGCATAGCCAATCAACCTAACCCGCACATCTTTGGACTGTGGGAGGAAACCGGAGCACCCGGAGGTCTGTCTGTGCAGAGTCTGCACATTCTCCCCGTGTCTGCGTGGGTTTCCTCCGGGTGCTCCGGTTTCCTCCCCCAGCCCAAAGATGTGCGGGTTAGGTGGATTGGCCGTGCTACATTGCCCCTTAATGTCCCAGGATGTGTAGGTTAGAGGGATTAGCAGGGTAAATATGTGGGGTTACGGGGATAGGGACTGGGTGGGATTGTTGTCAGTGCAGACTCGATGGGCCAAATAGCTTCTGCACTGTTGGGTTCTAGGACTCATGGCTTTGTAACCTGAGCTGTGAATAAACCCAACAATCATCCCCGTTATGGAGGGGAGTTGGGGGAGGGTGGTGGGGCTGGGGCTGGAGGGGGGGCTGGAGAGGGGGGCGGGGGCTGATGCGGAAAACTTTGCAAGCCTGCAATGCACAGTAGAGAAACATATAAGGATAACTGCCTCACAGGTTGATGTGAGGCGCCTAGTGTGTGGATAAAGAGAGTTTTTCAGTTCTGCGTGCTAGTTTGCTTCTCATTTTCAGCCTATGCCACTGGCTAGCAACAAAATGAGAAAGAGAGGCGAATGTATAAGTCAGTACATAACTTCCCCATCAGCAACTCTGCCTCCTCATGGTGACACACACAAACTGGGCCGCTCACGGCCTGAGGCTTTTTTTGAAATCATTCGTAGGACATGGGCATCGCTGGCTTTCGGGATAGAGGTGGCTTTGTTTGAAAAACACTGACCACTGAGTAACTGGGAGAGGAATCCCTAAGATTTAATTAAAGACTGGGGAAGTAATGTCAGTTATAGATGTTTATAAAGATGTCTGCGCATCTACAAATTGGATATCGTAAACCCGCATTTGCCATTCGTTAGCCAACTTCAGAATGCACATGCTTTGATGCTTTGACAAAGAGTCGTCTGGACTCGAAACGTCAGCTCTTTTCTCTCCTTACAGATACTGCCAGACCCGCCGAGATTTTCCAGCATTTCCTCTTTTGGTGTCAGGATGCATATCTTTAGATCGCTCACACAGTTCAAATCATCCAATCACATAATATCACTTGATGTGATCTCCCAATACTTATTGGCCATGATAAATTGTCCCTTAGTGTCCAAAGATGTGCAGGTTAGGTGAATTGGCCGTGATATATTGCCCCTTAGTGTTCAAAGATGTTGCCCTTGGAGGGCAGTTGAGAGTCAACCACATTGCTGTGGCTCTGGAGTCACATGTAGGCCAGACTGGGTAAGGACGGCAGATTTCCTTCCCTAAAGGACATTAGTGAACCAGATGGGTTTTTCCAAAAATCAACAATGGTTTCATGGTCATTAGTAGATTCTTAATTCCAGATATTTTTTATTGAATTCAAATTCCACCATCTGCCGTGGCGGGATTCGAAGCCGGGTCCCCAGGACATTCGAAAGACGTGCTGGTTAGGGTGCATTGGCCATGCTAAATTCTCCCTCAGTGTACCCGAACAGGCGCCGGAGTGTGGCGACAAGAGGATTTTCACAGTAACTTCATTGCAGTGTTAATGTAAGCCGACTTGTGAAACGAATAAATAAACTTTAAACATTAGCTGAGTTTCTGGATTACTAGTCTAGCAACAATACCACTAGGCCATCACCTCCACATGATTTATTATTGCCACGCGTATTGGGGGATGCAGTGAAAAGTATTGTTTCTTGCATGCTATACAGACAAACCATACCATTCATAGAGTACAGAGGTGAGAAGGAAAGGAGAGGGCGCAGAATGTAAAGCTTCAGAGGAGTTTTGGCTCTCCCACATGCAGGCTCACTGGAATGTGTACACTCGCTGGCTCTCATGAGCCAAGCTCCCGCCTTTCAGCAAATAGCTTCATTGCCTTGCAGATACCTTGGGAGAGTGGGATGCTAAGCATGTAAACCCTGACAAAAAATCTAGAGTGGACCATTGTCTAAACAAGATATCCTTCCTGCAAACAAGCCAGTGCAGAACATAATACTCTGCATTCCTTTGGCCTCAACCAAGGAACTCAGGAGGAGACCCTGGCACTGGGCAGCATAGGGTAACCATACATTTTCCAGGTTTGTATCCTGGAGAGAAGGCTCCAGTTTCACTGCAGAATGTTAATTTAACGTGGGAGACAGCAGAGTGGCAAGCACAACTCGACTGTCACGGGGAACAGGTGCGATGAGCTGCCTTTGACATTGAGAGGGACCATTGTGTCCCATGATCAGCCATGGCCCGCTCCAACCTGGGAAGCCCCTAACAAGTAAGAAACATAGAAGATAGGAGCAGGAGGAGGCCATTTAGCCCTACAAGCCTGCTCTGCCATTCATCACCATCATGGCTGATAATCCAACTCAATAACCTAATCCTGCTTTCTCCCCATAACCTTTGATCCCGTTCGCTCCAATTGCTATATCCAGCCGCCTCTTGAATACATTCAATGTTTTGGCATCAACTACTTCCTGTGGTAATGAATTCCACAGGCTCACCACTCTTTGGGTGAAGAAATGTCTCCTCATCTTTGTCCTAAATGGTCTACCCTGAATCCTCAGATTATGACCCCTGGTTCTGGGCTCCCCCACCATTGGGAAAATCCTCCCTGCATCTACCCTGTCTAGCCCTGTTAGAATTTTATAAGTCTCTCTGAGATCCTTCCTCATTCATCTGAACTCCAGCGAAAACAATCCTAACCTAGTCAATCTCTCCTCATACATCAGTCCCGCCATCCCCAGAATCAGCCTGGTAAATCTTCGATTAACTCCCTCGAGAGCAAGAACATCATTCCTCAGAGCAAGAACACCCTTCCTCAGAGCAAGAAGATCATTCCTCAGAGCAAGAACATCCTTCCTCAGAGCAAGAACACCCTTCCTCAGAGGTGCTGACTTGCTATGGTCTATTTGCTTCAATGGACACTTGGAGCTCATAGTCTCTTTCCAACAAACGGATGGAATTCATTGCACCGGTCAAACCAACTAAAAGAAAGATTTCCAAGCTGGAACATCACATGTGCAAAGGACTGAGAGACAGCCTGCAGCTGATTGATAATGTGCACGAGACAACCGTGATTGACATTGAACGTGAGAGCTGAATGTTGACTGAGCTTCCCAACAAGAGACAAGACTCACCAAGAATAAATCACTGAAAAAAACATTCCACCTGCACTGCGGGGAAGAGTTCAGAGGAAATGTGTCAGCAAGATATAGACTTCACTGCTCTCGTAGATAGAACCTCACACAAATGGGTCAGAATGTGTTCTCTCATCTGCCCTTAATCAGCGCCAGTTCACTTTGCGATTATTTATGTTCCAACGTTGTGCTGTAATGCAAGAGACCAGTTCTATAGAATCCCTACAGTGCAGAAGGAGACCATTCAGCCCATTGAGTCTGCGCCAACTAGAATTCCACCCAGGCCCTATTCCCATAACTCCTCATATTTACCCTGCTAATCCCCCTGACACCAGGGTCAATTTAGCATGTCCAATACACCTAACACGCACATCTTTGGACTGTGGGAAGAAACCAGAGCACCTGGAGGAAACCCACGCAGACACAGGAAGAATGTGCAAACTCCACACAGACAATGACCCAAGGCCAGAATTGAACCCGGATCCCTGGCGCTGTGAGGCAGAAGTGTTAATCACTGTGCCATCCTAATGTCACTTTAGGGAAGGAAATCTGCTGTCCTTACCTGGTCTGGCCTACATCTAGCTCCAGAGCCACATCAATGTGGTTGACTCTCAAATGCTCTCTGGAATGGAGGGCAAATGGAATGAGCAATAAATGTTGGCCAGCTAGCAATGCCCACATCATGTAAATGACTAAATTTAAAAAAAGACCTCACTCCCCAGACACATTTGTTAATTTTATTTGAGGCCTGACATTTCATTCCAGCCTGGATCAAGGTTAAAGCATAAATGTAAAGGCTGCCATGCCAACTGACTGCCCGCCAACCATTGAGGTAAATGAGCAACATAAAACCTCAGGTCAACTGGTGTTTAATCAATTCAGATTGGCTTATTGGTTGTTGGTGACCGCACATCCATGGTGACCAACCTCGGAACGGCGCACATGCTCAGTGACATCGGGAAGCACGCCCACCATCACCTGACCGAGTTTTATGTTCAAGCCAGGTCGATCGCACACCTGACCCCCTGAATGTAAAATTCTGGCCATAGATTATCTGGGGAACAAACTTTGGTGAATCATAGAATCCCTACAGTGCAGAAGGAGGCCATTTGGCCCATCGGATCTGCACCGACTACTATCCCCGTAACCCCACGTATTTACCCTGCTAATCCCCCTGACACTTAAGGGGCAATTTAGCATGGCCAATGCACCTAACCAGCACATCTTTGGAGTGTGGGAGGAAACCGGGGCACCCGGAGGAAACCCACGCAGAGACGGGGAGAACGTGCAGAATCTGCACAGACAGTGACCCGAGGTCAGGAATGCAAGGGAAATCTAATCAAATGCTAATGCAAGTAACAAAACCAGTCCAGATGAGTAGATGGATGAATTCCTCAAATACCCTTTTCATACAGGCTGTTTAAAAACAATATTCACCAACAATTCTTAAGGAACATTAAGAATAAACAAACACAGCACGCTGCATTATTGTACAATTTCAAAGCAGCAATGGTTTCTTTATATTTGTATTTGTAATATATTCAGTCATTTAACAAGTTCATCATTTAATACAGTGGATTACACTGGCTTTCATATACAATGCCACCAGAAATAAAATAGATCAGGCAATTGAGGGTCAGCCTGCTTGAATATGAACTCCCTGATTAGGGGTGAAGCGGCCGGAGCCATGGGCCGGTTAGCTCAGATGGCTAAAGCGTGGTGCTAATAACGCCAAGGGTCGCGTGTTCAATCCCCGTACTGGCCGCAAAAAGGTATCCCTGATTAAGGGCCAGATTGGTGGTCCAATCAGGGAGCCCCATGCTCTGTACTGAAACAGGAGTGTCAGTTCCTCTGGCACTCCGGGTGGAGCCTGCAGACCGAGAGCACTCGGTGTAGCGTTGTTGGATCTTGTAAATAAAGGAATTTTGGGGAAGGGACTTCCGCCTCCGAGGATTTATTACACACAGCTAAAAAAAACTGTTGCTGTAGGTCACACCTGGGGCCAGTCAGTAATTCCATCAGCAACACCAGTGCAGGAAATAAGGTTCTGAAGGTGAGGCTGAATTTGGATTAAATAAATTTATACAAATCACAGAACATGTACAGGTCTTGAATTCTTAGATAAAAGAACAATAGAAGTTCAAACATCAAATAGTAAAATTCACAATTGGCATCCTGGTTGACTTAACGAGAAATAGCACAGAACTTGTACTCATGAGGTAGATGGAGGAGTCCACTGGACATCGATGAGATGTTGATATCCTTACGGTCAATAACAGGGTTGAAGACAAAGTTCTGGAGCATAGTGGTCAAGAAAAGGAAGAGTTCCATCAAAGCCAAGGACTCTCCCAGACACTTCCTCTTCCCTGTAAAAACACGAGATATAACAACACACGTCCCTAAAAGCATTCAACTGACAACTGTTTTGAATGATGTTCCATTAATGATCAGGGTGCTGGTTCGGTTTCTGGGGTACCTTAGAGTCTTAGGGCGGGATTTTCCAGTCGCGCTTGCACCAAGGCCGGAAAATCCCGCCCGAGGTCAACGGATCTTTCCATGGTCCGTGTCCCACCCGCTACAATTCCCCTGACGGGCGGGGTGGTGAAATTCCACCCATAGAGTTTCACAGCACAGAAAGAGGCCCTTCAGCCCATTGAACAAAGAACAAAGAAAATTACAGCACAGGAACAGGCCCTCCGGCCCTCCAAGCCTGCACCGACCATGCTGCCCGACTTAACTAAAACCCCCTACCCTTCCTGGGGACCATATCCCTCTATTCCCATCCTATTCATGTACTTGTCAAGACGCCCCTTAAAAGTCACTACCGTATCCGCTTCCACTACCTCCCCCGGCAACGAGTTCCAGGCACCCACTACTCTCTGTGTAAAAAATCTGCCTCGTACACCTCATTTAAACCTTGCCCCTCGCACCTTAAACCTATGCCCCCTAGTAATTGACTCTTCCACCCTGGGAAAAAGCTTCTGACTATCCACTCTGTCCATGCCTCTCATAATCTTGTAGACTTCTATCAGGTCGCCCCTCAACCTCCGTCGCTCCAGTGAGAACAAACCAAGTTTCTCCAACCTCTCCTCATAGCTAATGCCCTCCATACCAGGCAACATCCAGGTAAACCTTTCCTGTACCCTCTCCAAAGCCTCCACATCCACTTCCATTGTGTCTGTGCTAGTGAGATAAATGGTGTTGGCATGAAGCATTCCCATATACCACAATGATTTACAGAGCACTGGGCACAACTCTTCCTCTGCCCAAATCACTCATTTTAATAGCAAATGCTTGATCCAAAGTCACGTGGTCGAGGTACATATGCTTAACTGTACACACCTTCTTAACAAACATCTACAGTCAAGAAAATTAAAGCAAGCAATTAAAGCAAAAAACACTTTCAGAATCTGCACCTTCTGCTGCTTGATTTGACAATTTTTCAAGTTTTACCACAAGTGAGTATCTCAGTATAAACCTGAGTAAGATGAGTGTCAAAACTGAGCAAATTTATAATCTGCTTACATAAAAACATAGAAACATAAAAGATAGGAACAGGATGAGGCTATTTGGCCCTTTGAGCCTGTTCCTCCATTCATCACCATCATGGCTGATCATCCAACTCAATAGCCTAATCCTGTTTTCTCCCCATAACCTTTGATCCCATTCGCCCCAAGTGCTATATCCAGCCGCCTCTTGAATACATTCAATGTTTTGGCATCAACTACTTCCTGTGGTAATGAATTCCACAGGCTCACCACTCTTTGGGTGAAGAAATGTCTCCTCATCTCAGTCCTAAATGGTCTACCCCAAATCCTCAGACTGTGACCCCTGGTTCTGGACTCCCCCACCATCGGGAACATCCTCCCTGCATCTACCCTGTCTAGTCCTGTTAGAATTTTATCAGCCTTTATTTGATCTCCTCTCATTCATCTGAACTGCAGCGAAAACAATCCTAACCTAGTCAATCTCTCCTCATACATCAGTCCCGCCATCTCCAGAATCAGCCTGGTAAACCTTCCATCGAGAGCAAGAACATCTTTCCTCAGAAAAGGAGACCAAAACTGCACACAATACTCTAGGTGTGGCCTCACCAAGGCCCTGTATAATTACAACAACACATCCCTGCTCCTGTACTCGAAACCTCTCGCAATGAAGGCCAGCATGCCATTTGCCGCCTTTACCACCTGCTGCACCTGCATGCTTACCTTTCTATTGCCCACCATTTCTATCGGTTATTGCCACAGATGTCAAAGTTTAGGTTTTTGACCAGCTATTCACATTTATTAAGGTATGTTTACTTTGGATACCAATATTTCAGTCCGTTAATCATCACATAGAGCAAATGTGCTCTTTACAACAAAAGTCGTTTTACCAACATATAGCAGGCAGGCTGTGTTAGCACTAACCTCCTGGTAAAAAAATTAAGGACTGGTCCTTCATTTTGCTCCTTCAGCAGTCTTTCAAATACATACAGTTATGGTTCAGGTCAGAAACTCCTAAGTGTTTTATGGAGCCCGCCTGGATCATAAGTTTTGTACTTTGAATTTGGCTGGGATAAGCATGAGATGTTTCACTTCAGGTATGATTCAAGTGACCCACTAGGGAGCTTTTACCAAATAGTGTTATTTTAAGAATATAGTTAACATGTATAGGAAGAAAATTGGCACGAACTTTTATCAATTACAAAAAAACCCAACCACGATAATGTAAAACCCTTAACAAATATATCTAAGATGTTCCAATCAAACTAGACCATCAACAAAATCCTTCTAACAAATTCAACACAGCAACAACTAATACTCACGTGATACTGGAATTGAGTCCTTTGGAGAATTGAAAGTAAGTGTAAGTTCCAGTAGTCCTCTTGACAAACCCAGAACAGTTTGAAGTCAGAACAGCTTCCCAGAACCGCAGGTAGACTCTGATCAAGCCACCAACAGCAGATTCTCCCCTTCAGAAAGGCAAGACCTTGCTTTCAGACAACCAGCAGAATTTCCAAAACCAGGGAGAGAGAGAGAGACCTCTTTCCACAGTTGATGTGCCTTCTAAAACTAAGCTCTAACTGCAGCCAATCAGAAAAGAACACCTTGCGCTCCCGAGGAAGGAAAAAAAGAACTGTCCAGAACCCATGACCTTTTCTCCTAACAATCAGGGCCAACTAACCCCAGAGTAAACATAAAAATCCCCATTTAAGCCACTTAGATCATGGTTAATCATAGGATCTCTACAGTGCAGAAGGAGGCCATTCAGCCCATCGAGTCTGCACCAACCACAATCCTATTCCAGGCCCTATTCCTGTAACCCCACATATTTAGCCTACCGATCCCCCTAACACTAGGTTGAGCACGGCCAATCAACCTAACCTGCACATCTTTGGGCTGTGAGAGGAAACCGGAGCACCAGGAGGAAACCCACACAGACATGGGGAGAACGTGCAGACTCCACACAGACGGTGACCCGAGGCCGGAATTGAACCCAGGTCCCTGGAGCTGTGAGGCAGCAGTGCTAACCACTGTGCCACCGTACCGCCTACCTAAGGAGCAATAAAAGGGACTCCTCCAGACAGCTCGGTAACAGTGACATCAGCTGAGGCTGGGAGCTACAGAGAACATGATCTTTTTAAAAAAAATCTCTTAAAGGTACACGAACGTCACAATGCTAACTCTTGGCCAGAAGGTAAGTGAACTTAGATTAGATATTAGGGAAAAGTTTGTACCTATGGAGAACGGCATGAAGCTTTCGCTATTCTTGAAGCATCCATTTTCATCAAGGAAGTGGTTGGGGTTAAAGGATTCTGGAATCTCCCATTGACTGGCGCCTTTCAGAACAGAGGACAGTACAGGGATCACAAACGTTCCCTAAAAATAAAATGATTGCAAGTTCAGACAAGGAAGCATTTACATCGCAAACAACCTGCAGTCTATTACAACACATCAATCCTGAATTCCGTGGTGCTTTAGTGTTGGGCCCATTCATTCGTTTGAATAGACAAGGGAGCAGGCACTGACATGAGTTTTAAAATGGTTTTCTTTGACTGAACAGAACTTAAAACATTTAACATGACAGAAGCAGTAAAAGAAAAAGCAAACTTGGGAGACTGGCTCCTACTGCCAGTCCCTGTACTGAGCTTCAACGCACTGAACCGATCTCAAAAACAAACTGAAAAAACACACATTAAAATCCAAACTATATTCCAACCCTTATCTCATTATCGGAAATGTTTTTCGCCGTCTGTCTCCGACTTAGAAAAACAATCCTTGCAGCTGCGGTTATGCTGCTGTTTGCCTGCATTGTGTACCCTTCAGGAATGCAGTCATTTTTTTAGCCTTCTGATTCTCCATGTAGTCACGTTAGCCGAGTTAGTTGCACAGGCAGAAATATCTTAAAATGAAGTCTTTGCATAGACTGAAGCAAACAGGGCGAAGCATACATAGGATCTCTCATTTAGCGTACTGTCTGAACAAAGAACAAAGAACAATACAGCACAGGAACAGGCCCTTCGGCCCTCCAAGCCCGCGCCGCTCCCTGGTCCAAACTAGACCATTCTTTTGTATCCCTCCATTCCCACTCCGTTCATATGGCTGTCTAGATAAGTCTTAAACGTTCCCAGTGTCCCCGCCTCCACCACCTTGCCTGGCAACGCATTCCAGGCCCCCACCACCCTCTATGTAAAATATGTCCTGATGTCTGATTTCCTTTTGACCAACAGGAGGTGACAGATTTGATCCCTGAGTTTGATTGAGTTACTTATGTTAACTGGAGTAATAATGGAGATGATACTTTGGGCCTCACCATCGCTGTCGAATGAAGGGGTGGATGGGCAAGGTGGGGACACACCAAATTTCCCACTCCAGATCATTATCCAGTAAAATCTGCTGTTAAGAGTGAGCTTGCGTGTGGATGGTTTGCGGTGGCCAGATCAGCTTGGTTGTGATGCCATTCATAGTGGAATAGCTTGCATCATTCACAAATGAAGAATGTTTACTCATGTGAGGTACAAAACAATGCTGTCAGTTTTTTTAAAAATTCATTCGTGGGACATGGGTGTCGCTGGCTGGGCCAACATTTATTGCCCATCCCTAGTCGCCCTTGTGAAGGTCGTGGTGAGCTGCCTTCTTGACAACTGAGTGTCTCGTTAGGCCAATTCAGAGGGCAGCTGAGAGTCAGCCATATTGCTCTGGAGTCACACGTAGGCCAGACCAGGTAAGGACAGCAGTCCAAAGATGTGCGGGTTAGGTTGATTGGCCATGCTAAAAATTGCCCCTTAGCGTCTTGAGATGCGTAGGTTAGAGGGATTAGCGGGTAAATATGTAGAGATAAGAGGGTAGGGCCTGGGTGGGATTGTGATCAGTGCAGACTCGATGGGCCAAATGGCCTCTTTCTGCACTGTAGGGTTTCTATGATTCTATGAACCAGGTGGGTTTTTCCGACAATCGACAATAGTTTCATGGTCATTAGTAGATTCTTAATTCCAGATTTTTTTTATTAAGCTCAAATTCCACCATCTGCCGTGGTGGGATTCGAACCCAGGTCCCTGGAACATTAGCTGAGTTTCTGGATTAATAGTCTAGTGATAATACCACTAGGCCGTCGCCTCCCCGTTGGCAGATAAGAAAATTACATTAGAATTATGGGCTAGTGTGGCACAGTGGTTAGCACTGCTGCCTCACAGCGCCAGGGACCCGGGTTTGATTCCGGCCTTGGGTCACTATCTGTGCAGAGTCTGCACGTTCTCCCCGTGTCTGCGTGAGTTTCCCCTGGGTGCTCCGGTTTCCTCACGCACTCCAAAGATACGTGAGATAGGTGGACTGGCCGTGCTAAATTGACCCTTACCAGGGTAAATACATGGGGTTATGGGGATAGGGCCTGGGTGGGATTGTTGTCAGTGCAGGCTCGATGGGCCTTACCTAAGGAACATTAGTGAACCAGATGGGTTTTTACAACAATTTGATGATAGTTTCTTATCTGATATTTTGATATCCTGAGGTACTATACTAATTTTAAAAATTATAACATTATTACAACCTTAGGGATCTGATATCCTCTGAATTCTATATCGTTTGATGTCATGTGTGGGAAATCCATGGGGACTAGGTCGATGTATCGTTGAGCTTCATGTATGACAGCATCTGTGTACGGCATTTTTGCTCGATCTTCAATAGCTGGACATCGACTGGAGCCAATCACCTCCTCAATCTCTTGCTGAATTTTCTCTGAGGGCGGAAGGCAATTTCACAATTATTTTAAATTGTACTTTGTCTACAAGCACCACTCAACTCCGAACTCAATTCACTCAATTCTCAATGTTACATCATTTGACTGTCAGTTTATAAGACATTCTTATCCAATCGCAAGACCATTGAGAAATTAAATGGTTTTTTGTGTGTTTTTCTCTGTAGAATCCCTGAGAGGCATTAATCCAAGGTTTGGTAGACCAAATTTGGGTTTAGAACACTCATAGGGGGAAGGAAAGATTAACGAGGGTAAGTATTTTATACTGATTTGAGGTGCTGGCAAAGAATGAGAGTAGGAAGTACTGAGATGAGTCTTCAGTGCAGAGAAGACTTAGGTGTTCAGAATGGAAGCTTTCATTCGTGCAGGGGTCAATGGAGGGACCAACATATTTTGCTCATTCCCAGTTGCCTTTGAAAAGTTTAAAGTTTTAAAGTTTATTTATTAGTGTCACAAGTAGGCTTTCATTAACACTGCAATGAAGTTACTGTGAAAATCCCCTAGTTGCCACACTTCGACACCTGTTCGGTTACACTGAGGGAGAATTTAGGATTTGAGCACATAGTCTAGACTGACCCAATTAAAGTTTCTTTATTGGTGTCACAAGTAGGCTTACATTAGCACTGCAACGAAGTTACTGTGGAATTCCCCTAATCGCCACACTCCGGCGCCTGTTCGGTTACACTAAGAGAGAATTTAGCACAGCCAATGCACCTAACCAGCACATCCTTAGGACTGTAGGAGGAAACCGGAACACCTGGAGGAAACCCATGCAGACACGGGGCGAATGTGTAGATTCCGTATAAACAGTGACCCAAGCTGGGAATCGAACCCAAGTCCCTGTGAGGCAGCAGTGCTAACCACTGTGCCTCCGTGCGATTGTAAACCCTGTGATGAAGGTACTCCCATAGTCATGTTATGTAGAGAATTCCAGGATTTGGACCCAGCGACAATGCAGGAACAGCGATATATGTCCAAGTCAGAATAGTATATGAGGGCCTTAGAAGTGGTGGTGTTCCCATACCCTTGCTGCCCTTCTTCAGGGTGACAGAGAATGTGGGTTTAGAAGGGGCTTTCCAAGAAGCCTTGGCGAGTATCCAATGGATGCAAGTTAGAGGAAATAAGAAAGGGAGGTCCAGAACAGCAGTGATCATCGCAGCATTGATAACAATTGTGCTAGAGTGAGGTTGGTTTGAAAGAGAGATGAGAGAGGGATAACCACTTTTTTAGAACCATAGAATGATTGCAACACAGAGGGAGGCCATTCAGCCCATCGAACCTATGCCAGACCTCAGATAATTTCCCAACTCTCATTTAAAATTTCATTTTAGTCGACCATCACCACACTCCCAGACAATGAATTCCAGATCATAGCCACTTGATTCATTAAATAAAAAGGGCGGCACGGTGACACAGTGGTTAGCATTGCTGATTCACAGCGCCAGGGTCCCAGGTTCGAATCCCAGCAAGGGTCACTATCTGTATGGAGTTTGCACATTCTCCCCGTATCTGCGTGGGTTTCCTCCGAGTGCTCCGGTTTCCTCCCACAGTCCAAAGATGTGTGGGTTAGATGGATTGGCCATGCTAAATTGCTCCTTAGTGTCCCAAGATGTGTAGTTAAGGTGGATTGGCCATGCTAAATTGCCCCTTAGTGTCCCAAGATGTGTAGGTTAGGTGGATTGGCCATGCTAAATTGCCCCTTAGTGTCCAAAGATGTGCAGGCTAGGTGGATTGGCCATGCTAAATTGCCCCTTAGTGTCCAAAGATGTGCAGGCTAGGTGGATTGGCCATGCTAACTTGCCCCTTAGTGTCCAAAGATGTGCAGGCTAGGTGGATTGGCCATGCTAACTTGCCCCTTAGTGTCCCAAGGTGTGTAGTTTAGGTGGGTTGGCCATTCTAATTAACCCCATGGTGTCCGGGGACAGAAACACATGAACTCGGAGAAGTCGGCAAATTCAGTCCTTCAAGCCTGCTCCGCCATTCAATCTGATCATGGCTGATCTCTCCCTGGTCTAAATTCCACCTCCCCACCAGTTTCCCATGTCTCCTTCGTCGTTTTTTATTAGAAATATATCTATCTCCCTCTTGAAACCATTCAATGATTCAGACTCCACCGCGCGATGGGGCAGCGAGTTCCACAAATCCACTACTCCTCTGCGAAAAGTAGTTCTTCCTCATCTCAGTTTTAAATCTACCGTCTCTCAACCTATACTTGTGACCTCTTGTTCTAGATTGCCCCATAAGGGGAAACATTTGGTCTACATTGAATTGGGGGGATTGGCCATGGTAAATTACCCCTTAGTGTCAGGGATGTGTAGGTTAGGGGGGATTAGTGAGGTAAACATGTGGGATTACAGGGATAGGAAAGGGAGTGGGCCTGGGTCGATGCTCTGTTAGAGAGTCAGTGCAGATTTGATGGGCCGAATGTCCTCCTGTGCTGTGGGGATTCTATGAAATGGTATCTGTGGCTGACCCACTGTAGAAGCAGAGCATATGGAGCTTTACCCAGTAACTCAGTATGTTCTCCTGGGGTCTTTGAGATGGGAACATTTCCTTTCTCCATCACGAACATTCCTTGAGTAGCTCTGTCGAGACACATCCTCCAACTGACGGTGCTTACCCTGAATCTGCGGATACTTTGCCAGAATCTGGAGAGTCCATCGCATGGTCGTGCTGGTGGTTTCTGTCCCAGCCAGAAATAAATTCATTGCCGACATCAACAAGTTCTTGTCAGTGAATTCTGAGTCAGGCTTGTGTTTCTCCTGAAGGAAAATAAACGAATCTACCTTTAAAACATTAACGTTCTTACGTTGTACGTAATCATTTGTTTGCAACACCAGTTCCCGAATGTTTTTTTTCATTTGGAGAAAACGTCAATGCAGGCACGGTGGCACAGTGGTTAATGGGTGGCACAGTGGTTAATGGGTGGAACAGTGGTTAATGGGTGGCACAGTGGTTAATGGGTGGCACAGTGGTTAATGGGTGGAACAGTGGTTAATGGGTGGCACAGTGGTTAATGGGTGGCACAGTGGTTAATGGGTGGCACAGTGGTTAATGGGTGGCACAGTGGTTAATGGGTGGAACAGTGGTTAATGGGTGGCACAGTGGTTAATGGGTGGCACAGTGGTTAATGGGTGGCACAGTGGTTAATGGGTGGCACAGTGGTTAATGGGTGGCATGGTGGCACAGTGGTTAATGGGTAGCACGATGGCAGTGGTTAATGTGTGGCACGGTGTTAGCACTGATTTGAATTGATTTGATTTGATTTATTATTGTCACATGTATTAACATACAGTGAAAAGTATTGTTTCTTGCGTGCTATACAGACAAGGCATACCGTTCATAGAGAAGGAAAGGAGAGAGTGCAGAATGTAGTGTTACAGTCATAGCTAGGGTGTAGAGAAAGATCAACTTAATGCGAGATAGGTCCGTTCAAAAGTCTGACGACAGTAGGGAAGAATCTGTTCTTGAGTCAGTCAGTACGTGACCTCAGACTTTTGTATCTTTTTCCCGACGGAAGAAGGTGGAAGAGAGAATGTCCGGGGTGCGTGGGAGTCCTTAATTATGCTGGCTGCTTTGCCGAGGCAGCGGGAAGTGTAGACGGAGTCAATGGATGGGAGGGTGCTGCCTCACAGCGCCAGCGACCCGGGATCAATTCTGGCCTCGGGTCACTGCCTGTGTGGAGTCTGCACGTTCTCCCCAAGTCTGCATGGGTTTCCTCCGAATGCTCCGGTTTCCTCCCACACTCCAAAAGATGTGCCGGTTAGGGGGATTGACCATGCTAAAATTGCCCCTTAGTGTCAGGAGGACTAGCAGGGTAAATACGTGGGGGGGTTACGTAGATAGGGCCTGAGTGGGATTGTTGTCAGTGTGGGCTTGATGGGCCAAATGGCCTCTTTCTGCACTGTTGGGATCCTACAATTCTATTTGGTCTACGTTTAAATGTGTAAGGTAGAGGGATTGGCCATGGTAAATTACCCCTTAGTGTCCAGGGATGGGTAGGGGGATTAGTGAGGTAAATGTGTGGGGTTACGGGGATAGAGAAGGGAGTTGGCCTTGGTAAGATGCTCTGTTAGAGAGTCGGTGCAGACTCGATGAGCCGAATGGTGCTGTTTAATTCACCAGATCGGTTCCTGGAAAATCATTCATTTTCAAGGGAGGAGATGCAAGATTTGAAATGTGCGGTTATATAAGGAAGTGACTCCCAGTACCTCTTCAATCTTAATGAGAAAACTGTCAATATAATCCCTGGCGAAATCTTGCTGCAAACTTTCTTTGTGGCTTTTAATGCTTTTATTCAGAAAGTTACTCAAATCTGCTACTTGCTGCAAGATCTTCTTGTGAGGCCCAGGCAGAAGGTCCATGATCTTTGGGAAGCTGTTGTACATCTGCAAAGCAAACAATATTTTCATTAACCCAAATAGTCCTTCCAGCCAATAGGCCAGATGTCAATAAGTCAGTGTGAATCAGATATTATCAGTGGGACACTACATCAGTTCCATCTCATTGTCCAGTGCGGCCAAGTGTGGCCTTACCAATGTCTTGTACAACTTCAACAAGATGTCCCAACTCCTGTATCCAATGTTCTGACCAATGAAATCAAGCATGCTGAATGCCTTCTTCACCACTCTGTCCACCTGTGACTCCACTTTCAAGGAGCTATGAACCTGTTGATCTATGGCCTAACTCCATGCAACCTGTCTTTGCCCAGTTCCCTTCAATAGCTTTGTTTAGCAGAAATCTATTAATCATGGGTTTAAAATTAACAATTTATTCAGCATCAACTTCTGTTTGGAGAAAAGAGTTCCACATTTCTACCACATATCCTGAGTACAGAAGTTTTTCTTATCTTCACTGTTGAAAGGTCTGACTCTAATTTTTAGGCTGTGTCCCGTAATCCTAGGTTCTGCAGTTGACAGAAATAGTTTCTTACCATCTACACTGTCAAACCTGTAAATTTCTTTAAAACTTCAGTTAAATCATCCCTGAGCCTTTAATGTTTAGCAAACACAACCTTAGTGTAACCTCTTTGCATCATTGAACTTTTTGACTCCACTTACTATTCTGCTAAGTCTACATTACACTCCATCCAAGGCTAATATACCCTACCTAAGATATGGTGGGGGCCAGAACTGCTCACAGTCTAACCAGAGCTTTGTATAACTACAGTATCTCTACCATGTCCCGATGGACAGCACAGTGGGTAGCGCTGCTGCCTCACAGCACCAGGAACTGGGTTCAATTCTGGCCTCGGGTGACATGACACAGGGAGTTTGCACGTTCTCTCTGTGTCTGCGTGGGTTTCCTCCGGGTGCTCCAGTTTCCACCCACACTCCAAAGATGTGCAGGTTGGGTGGATTGGCCATGCTAAATTGCACGTTAGTGTCCAAAGATGTGCAGGTTGGGTGGATTGGCCAGGCTAAATTGCACCTTAGTGTCCATGGATGTGCAGGTTAGGGGTAATTAGCAGGGTAAAAGTGTGGCGTTACAGGAATAGGTTGGTGGGTCGGCCTGGGTAAGATGCTCATTCAGAGAGTCGGTGCAGATTCGATGGACAAATGGCCTCTTTCTGCACTGTAGGAATTCTACGATTCTAAGGTATGGGGGCCAGAACTGCTCACAGTTGGTGTGGTCTAATCAGAGCTTTGTATAAACACAATATCACTACTATGTCCCTGTATTCTAGTCGTCTTGATATAAAGACCAGCATCCCATTAGCCTTTCATTTTTGTTTTGAATCTGTCCTTCACATTTTAGTGATTTATATACACAGTTTCAGTCACATTATGATCCAAAATAGGAAGGAGCACCTGCACCCAGGGGCTGCTTAGGATTCGACCGTTTTCTGCAATCAGCTCCAGCAACGAGAGAAACTCTTTATCTTCATATTCAAACCGATCTCCGAAGACAATGGAACAGATGATATTTGACGCGGCGCATCTCAGTAGAAAGTCTGGGTTAAACGGGCTCCCTGATACCATTGGAAAAGGCCAGTTAGAAAGGTACAGAGTGCTACACAAGCAAAGCCAGGGGCAGACAGACGTTTTATGGACATTACAGATCAGGAATTTCCGGTAAAATTGTCAATTAGCTGCCTGTGGTCTGATTCTGCCCCCATCCAACATCCATGTACGTACACTCTCAGTGGAAGATGTGGGAGAGGAGTCACGGGGAACAAGAACTTCCATTTCCCTCCTAATCCAAGGGCTGAGGCTTAATGCATTAACCCCAACACCATACCACCCAGACAATTCAGAGGATTGAACATGGAGCATTCCTGGTCTTTGGCTCAGCTACTCGCTGCTATCAACTAGCTGAGCTATCATAGAATCCCTACGGTACAAAAGGAGGCCATTCGGCCCACCTAGGGTGTACCGACCACAATCCTACCCATGCTCTATTCCCGTAACCCCATGCATTTATCCTGCTAATTCCCCTGACACAGGGTCATTTAGCATGGCCAATCAACCTAACCCGCACATCTTTGGACTGTGGGAGGAAACCCACGCAGACACGGGGCGAAAGTGCAAACTCCACACAGTCAGAGATCCGAGGCTGGAATTGTACCCGAACAGGCGCTGGAGTGTGGCAACTAGGAGATTTTCACAGAAGCTTCATTGCAGTGTTAACGTGAGCCTACTAGTGATACTAATAAATAAACATTTTTTTAAAATGGGCCCTTTGTGACAAGAAATGTCCATGAGGACAAACAGAAACTAGTTTCCACATCACTGAATAGCGCCCACTATTTAAACCATCTGACGGCCGATGCATCTTGCATGCTGGTGATGGAAGTGCTCCAAGGTGACTGGAATTATAACCCAACTTTGCACAAATTGATGAATCTGTTTTTGTGTCTTAGACTGTGTAGGCGTTAGATTACTGAGCTTCTGAATTCCAGATAAATTCTCCATCAGGGCAAAATTAATTTTAAAACCAAAGCCATCATGTCAAAATTTACTTTGCATCCCAAGGGTGGCATGGTGACACAGTGGTTAGCACCGCCGTCTCACAGCGCCAGGGACCCGGGTTCGGGACTTGCGGATATCGATGAACATTGTCGGACAATACAGCAGGATATAGATAGGCTGGAAAATTGGGCGGAGAAATGGCAGATGGAATTTAATCCGGATAAATGCGAAGTGATGCATTTTGGAAGAACTAATGTAGGGGGAAGTTATACAATAAATGGCAGAACCATCAAGAGTATAGAAACACAGAGGGACCTAGGTGTGTAAGTCCACAAATCCTTGAAGGTGGCAGCACAGGTGGAGAAGGTGGTGAAGAAGGCATATGGTATGCTTGCCTTTATAGGACGGGGTATAGAGTATAAAAGCTGGAGTCTGATGTTGCAGCTGTATAGAACGCTGGTTAGGCCACATTTGGAATACTGCGTCCAGTTCTGGTCGCCGCACTACCAGAAAGACGTGGAGGCTTTAGAGAGAGTGCAGAGAAGGTTTACCAGGATGTTGCCTGGTATGGAGGGTCTTAGCTATGAGGAGAGATTGGGTAAACTGGGCTTGTTCTCCCTGGAAAGAGAGAATGAGGGGAGACCTAATAGAGGTGTACAAAATTATGAAGGGTATAGATAGGGTGAACAGTGGGAAGCTTTTTCCCAGGTCGGAGGTGACGATCACGAGGGGTCACGGGCTCAAGGTGAGAGGGGCAAGGTATAACTCAGATATCAGAGGGACATTTTTTACACAGAGAGTGGTGGGGGCCTGGAATGCGCTGCCAAGTAGGGTGGTGGAGGCAGACACGCTGACATCGTTTAAGACTTACCTGGATAGTCACATGAGCAGTCTGGGAATGGAGAGATACAAACGAATGGTCTAGTTGGATCAATGAGCGGCACAGGCTTGGAGGGCCGAAGGGCATGTTTCCTGTGCTGTACTGTTCTTTGTTCTTTGTTCTTTGATTCCCGGCTCGGGTCACTGTCTGTGTGGAGTTTGCACGTTCTCCCCGTGTCTGCGTGGGGTTCCTCCGGGTGCTCTGGTTTCCTCCCACAGTCCAAAGATGTGCGTGTTAGGTGGATTGGCCGTGCTAAATTGACCCTTATTGTCAGGGGGACTAGCTAGGGTAAATGCATGGGGTTATGTGGATAGGGCCTGGGTGGGATTGTGGTCGGTGCAGACTCGATGGGCCGAATGGCCTCCTTCTGCACTATAGGGATTCGATGATTCTATGATCCATTCCACACTGCTAGCCCTTCCCAATCTTCTCTAGAAATAATCCCCGCCTATCCCCAGTTTGGTACATGGAAAAGACAATTCTACCTCTAAATCATTGAAAAGAATAATACTATCGTCAGAAACCTTTTTTATTTCTGAAAGCTGCAACCAGGAACTGGGCTTCATTCTGGATTCGCTCTTCAATTCCTTTCTTCCCCATTCCAAAATTCCTCAAGGTGCTGAGAGAGAATCTCCTCAGCTGCTTCCATCTCTCCCCATTGCTGGCCAGAACTCCTGAAAGAAAGCATTAACATGAATGGAAATTAGCTGTGATTGAATTTTCCATTTTTTTCCGATACATTCGTGGGACATGGGCATCGCTGGCTGTCCCTAATTATTGCCCATCCCTAGTTGCCCGAGGGCAGTTGAGAGTCAACCACATTGCTGTAGCTCTGAAGTCACATGTAGATCAAACCGGGTAAGGACGGCAGATTTCCTTCCCTAAAGGACATCAATGAACCAGATGGGTTTTTCCGACAATGGTTTCATGGTCATCAGTAGATTCTTAATTCCAGACATTTTTTTATTGAATTCAGATTCCACCATCTGCCGTGGTGGGATTCGAACCTGGGTCCCCAGAACATTAGCTGAGTCTCTGGATTAATAGTCTAGCGATTGTTTGTCATTTTTATAAATGACCTGGATGAGGGCGTAGAAGGATGGGTTAGTAAATTTGCGGATGACACTAAAGTCGGTGGAGTTGTGGACAGTGCGGAAGGATGTTGCAGGTTACAGAGGGACATAGATAAGCTGCAGAGCTGGGCTGAGAGGTGGCAAATGGAGTTTAATGCGGAAAAGTGTGAGGTGATTCACTTTGGAAGGAGTAACAAGAATACAGAGTACTGGGCTAATGGTAAGATACTTGGTAGTGTGGATGAGCAGAGAGATCTCGGTGTCCATGTGCATAGATCCCTGAAAGTTGGCACCTGGGTTGATAGGGTTGTTAAGAAGGCGTACAGTGTGTTAGCTTTTATTGGTAGAGGGATTGAGTTTTGGAGCCATGATGTCATGTTGCAGCTGTACAAAACTCTGGTGCGGCCGCACTTGGAGTATTGCGTACAGTTCTGGTCGCCGCATTATAGGAAGGATTTGGAAGCATTGGAAAGGGTGCAGAGGAGATTTACCAGGATGTTGCCTGGTATGGTGGGAAGGTCTTATGAGGAAAGGCTGAGTGACTTGAGGCTGTTTTCGTTAGAGAGAAGAAGGTTAAGAGGTGACTTAATAGAGGCATACAAGATGATCAGAGGATTAGATAGGGTGGACAGTGAGAGCCTTTTTCCTCAGATGGTGATGGCTAGCACGAGGGGACATAGCTTTAAATTGAGGGGTAATAGATCTAGGACAGATGTCAGAGGTAGGTTCTTTACTCAGAGAGTAGTAAGGGAGTGGAATGCCCTGCCTGCAACAGTAGTGGTCTCGTCAACATTAAGGGCATTTAAAGGGTCATTGGATAAACATAAGGACGATATTGGAATAGTGTAGGTTAGATGGGCTTTAGATTGGTTTCACAGGTCGGCGCAACATCGAGGGCCGAAGGGCCTGTACTGCGCTGTAATGTTCTATAATACCACTAGGCCATCGCCTCCCACGTGGGCAAGATGTATTGAACATTTTTGATTTATTTTCTGGCCTTTTTCATTTTTCAAGAATAACTTAATCACATGGTCGTTCAGTTTTTTTGTCCATGGGACGTGGGCGTCGCTGGCTAGGCCAGAATTTATTGCCCATCCCTAATTGCCCCTTGAGAGGTGGTGGTGAGCTGCCACTGCTGCAGTCCACCTGCTGTCGGAACATTAACAGCGCTGTTTATTCTAGACAGGACAACGCTATAAATACTGAGAGTATGGAATAAAGACAGAAAACAGAAAGACTCAGCAGGTCACGCAGCATCTGTGGGGGGAGAAACCGAAGAGTGGGGAAAGCTGGAAATGTAAGAGGTTTCATGCAGATGAAAGGGCAGAAGAACAGAAGGGGAGATTTGTAATGAGCTGGTGGAAAGGAGGGATTAAAAAGGTGAAAGGCCAAACTGAGTGATAATAGAACAAGTAAAAGATGTGTGTGGAGGAGGCTTGAATAGCAGCATCTTGAATAGCTGCTGTCCAAATGCAAAGTAAAGGGCGGCACGGTGGGTTGGCACTGCTGCCTCACAGCGCCAGGGACCCGGATTTGATTCCGGCCTTGGGTGACTGTCTCTCCCTCTCTCTCTGTCTCTCCCTCTCTCTGTCTTTCTCTCTCTCGCCTCTCTCTCTCTCCTCTCTCTGTCTCTCTCTCTCCTCTGTCTCTCTCTCTCACCTCTCTCTCTCTCCTCTGTCTCTCTCTCTCTCTGTCTCTCTCTCTCTCTGTCTCTCTCTCCTCTCTCTGTCTCTCCCTCTCCCTATCTCTATCTCTATCTCTGTCTCTCTCTCTCTGTCTCTCTCTCTCTTCTCTCTGACTCTCTTTTTGTCTCTCTCTCTGTCTCTCTCTCTTTCTGTCTCTATCACTGTCTCTCTCTTTCTGTCTCTATCTCCTCTCTCTGTCTCTTTCTCTGTCTCTCTCTTTCTCTCTTTCTGTCCCTCTCTCTGTCTCTCTCTCTCTGTCTCTCTCTCTGTGTCTCTATCTCTGTCTCTATCTCTCTCTCTCTTTCTGTCTGTCTCTCTGTCTCTGTCTCTCTCTGTCTCTCTCTGTCTCCCTTTCTGTCTCCCTCTCTCTGTCTTTCTCTCTGTCTCTCTCTCTCTCTGTCTCTGTCTCTTCCCTCTCTCTCTCTCTGTCTCTCTCTCTGTCTCTCTCTCTGTCTCTCGCTCTGTCTGTCTCTCTGTCTCTCGCTCTGTCTCTCTCTTTCTCTCTCTCTGTCTCTCGCTCTGTCTCTCTCTTTCTCTCTCTCTGTCTCTCGCTCTGTCTCTCTCTTTCTCTCTCTCTTTCTCTCTCTCTGTTTCTCTCTCTCTCTCTGTGTCTCTCTCTCTGTCTCTCTCTGTCTCTCTCTCTCTCTGTCTCTCTCTGTGTGTCTCTCTCTCTGTCTCTCTCTCTCTGTCTCTCTCTCTGTCTCTCTCTCTCTCTGTCTCTCTCTCTGTCTCTCTCTCTGTCTCTCTCTCTCTCTCTCTGTCTCTCTCTCTCTCTCTCTGTGAACACACAGACTGCTGGACCTGTTTGAGTTTTTCCAGCATTTTCTGTTTTTCAGGCTTTGGAAGTGCGCTCCAATTTTCTTCCGTCCTCCCACATCCCACAAGGGGCAGCACGGTGGGACAGTGGTTAGCACTGCTGCCTCACAGCACCAGGGACCCGGCTTCAATTCCAGCCTCCCGGGTCACTGTCTGTGCACATTCTCCCTGTGTCTGCGTGGGTTTCCTCTGGGTGCTCCGGTTTCCTCCCACAGTCCAAGATGTGCAGGTTAGGTGGATTGGCCGTGGTAAATTGTCCATTAGCGTCAAGGGGATTAGAGGGTAAATACTTGGGGATAGGGTCTGGGTGGGATTGTGGTCAATGGCGACTCGATGGGCCAAATGGCCTACTTCTGCACTGTAGGGATTCTACGAAACTATGATATAAGTGAGAAACATAAGAAAAAGGAGCAGGAGTAGACCATTCGGCCCATCGAACCTGCTCCGCCATTCAATACGACCATGGCAGATCTTGGGCTTCAGCTCACTTTTCAAATCTTACTCTTGTCTACATTGGCGGGATCCTACAGTCCAGCTGATGGCGCGGATGCCAGGGGTTGGATGCCAGGATCTTATGGTCCCGCTGTTGTCAACAGGGCTTCCCCCGGCATGAAGGAGGCTATTCAGCCCATCGGGTCTGCACCGAAAACAATCCCACCCAGACCCTATCCCCATATTTATCCTGCTAATCCCCCTGACACTAAGGGGCAATTTAGCATGGCCAATCCACCTAACCCACACATCTTTGGAGTGTGGAAGGAAACGGGAGCACCCGGAGAAAACCCACGCAGACACAGGGAGAAAGTGCAAACTCCGCACAGACAGTGACTCGAGGCCAGAATTGGACCCGGGCCCTGGCGCTGAGAGGCAGCAGTGCTAACTCACCAGGCCACCGTGCCACCCGTGGTTCTTCCTATGCTGTACATTCTATGATTCAAAATGCTCAAGTCTTACAGGGGTAAAAGCTGTGGTTGGAATGAAAGGAATGCTCACCATAGCCTTCTGATATTCTTTGGAGGACTGGGACGGGAAATCTGCCGTCAAAGTCGTGCCCACGCTCAATCAACGCTTCCTTTATGGTCTCAAAGCCACACAGCACCACTGCAGGATAGGTACCAAACCAGACGGTGAATACTGGGCCATACTGCTCACTCAGCTGTGGAGACACGAGAGATAAGAACCAACCATTAAACAAAATATTGCACCCCGGGCAACATCAAACTAGACACCGCTGTATGGAGCAGGATTCACAGCCAAAGCCTATTTACTCAGCAAACAGTCTATTTAAACAGCGCACCACAGCAAACAGCCTACCATAAGACCATAAGACATGGGAACCGAATTAGGCCACTTGGCCCATCGAGTCTGCTCTACCATTCAATCATCTTAGAATCCCTACAGCACAGAAAGAGGCCATTCGGCCCATCGAGTCTGCACCGACCAAATCCCACCCAGGCCCTACCCCCATATATTTACCCACTAATCCCTCTAACCTACACATCCCAGGACACTAAGGGCAATTTTAGCATGGCCAATCAACCTAACCCGCACATCTTTGGACTGTGGGAGGAAACCGGAGCACCTGGAGGAAACCCGCGCAGACACGAGGAGAATGTGCAAACTCCACACAGACAGTGACCCAAGCCGGGAATCGAACCCAGGTCCCTGGAGCTGTGAAGCAGCAGTGCTAACCACTGTGCTACTGTGCCGCCCCGGTATCATGGTGATACTTTTCTCATCCCCATTCTCCTGCCTTTTCCCCAAAACCCCTGATCCCCTTATTAATCAAGAACCTATCTATCTCTGTCTTAAAGACACTCAATGACCTGGCCTCCACAGCCTTCAGCAGAGTTTCACAGATTCACCGCTCTCTGGCTGAAGAAATTCCTCCTCATCTCTGTTTTAAAGGATCGTCCCTTTAGCCTGAGGTTGTGCCCTCTGGTTCTAGTTTCTCCTACTAATGGAAACATCCTCTCCACGTCCACTCTATCCAGGCCTCGCAATATCCTGTAAGTTTCAATAAGATCCCTCCTCATCCTTCTAAACTCCAACGAGTACAAACCCAGAGTCCTCAACCGTTCCTCATATGACAAGCTCTTTATTCCAGGGATCATTCTAGTGAACCTCCTCTGGAGCCTTTCCAAGGCCAGCACATCCTTCCTTAGATACGGGACCCAAAACTACAGTGTCTATTCAGCAAGAGTCTCCAAAAACAAGGATGAACAGATCCCCATAATGGGAATTACAGCGGCTCGCTTGAGTTGGGAAAGTGCACTGCATCTGTCTCAGGAAAGAAGTGCCCTGAACTGCGAGATTTTCACTCCACATGGGCAGGTTCAGAGTTGAGTCGGGCCCACCACCTCAGAATGCTGGTCACCTGTGGCCACAAGGGATGTCGAGTGGCCAGACACGCTGGCTAAACGGTCTGTCTCAGTTCTCTAGCCCTCTGTCCCAGTTGTTTTGTTAAATATTGGCCCCTACAACCCTCATTCCTCAGACACTCCCACTCACTGCCCATGCCCCGCCCTCGTAAACTCGTGCCCCCATCTACCCGCCCCATGGCCCTTTGTAGCCTCAATGCCCACCCATGCCCCCATCCATGCCCAATGGCTCCTTACACCCTATGTGCTAACCCAAGCTCCCCACTGTCCGCACTTAATGCCAACACATGCCATTCACATATCCTCATGGCCCCTTTATAGTTCCTATGCCATATTAGTACCAACTCATGCCAACCCATGTCCTCCACTACCACCCTTTGCCCTTATACCCTTAGTGCCAACTCACCTAGTATCCAAAATAGGCAGCTTGCAGGGGCCAAACTAAGATAAAATAAAGTTCAATTTTTTTTCTATTCATTCGAGAAATGTGGGCATCGCTGGCTAGGCCAGCATTTATTGCCCATCCCTAATTGTCCCTTGAGAAGGTGGTGGTGAGTTGCCTTCTTGAACCGTTGCAGTCCCTGTGATGTAGGTACACCCACCGTGCTTTTAGGGATGGAGTTCCAGAATTTTGACCCAGCGACTGCGAAGGAACAGCCGATATATTTCCAAGTCAGGATGGTGAGTGACTTGGAGGGGAACTTCCGGTTGCTTTCTAAGAAGCCTTGCAACTGTGCACTGGCAGTGGAGGGAGTGAATGTTTGTGGATGTGGTACTATCTACAAGATGCACTGCAGGAACTCACCAAGGCTCCTTAGGCAGCACTTTCCAAGCCCACGATCACTTCCATCTAGAAGGCCAAGGGCAGCAGATGAAGGGAAGACCATCCCTTGGAAGCTCCCCTCCAAGTCACCTACCAACCTGACTTGGAAGTATTTCACCATTCCTTCACTAAAAGCCAGGGGATTTAAATAACTTGACAGATCTACATACCTTATCCGTCCTTGAGAGTATTTACTTCTCCGCCGTGAAGTCTTGGAACACACACTGTAGTTGAGGCCATCCCTGGAGCGAAAATTGGGTCTCCTAGTCCGTAAATGGCCCGGCTGATTTGTAATTCATGCCTGTGCGCTCACACCCATGCCCTTTCCCCTCCCAGTTGGAAATAGGAGCTGAACTGCCAGATCTGGGTCCTGCCTGCCATTTTTCAAACTCTGCAGGGTCTCCACAACCCAATGGAAATCCAGCCCAGTATGTTTCCACAATGGTTTGATGTTAGACATTGATTAATAACAATAGTTTGTCGCTTTATTATTTATTAGTCACAAGTTGGCTTACATTAACACTGCAATGAAGTTGCTGTGAAAATCCCCTAGTCGCCACACTCTGACGCCTGTTCGGGTACACTGAGGGAGAATTTAGCACGGCCAATGCACCCTAACCAGCATGTCTTTCGGACTGTGGGAGGAAACCGGAGCACCCGGAGGAAACCCACGCAGACACGGGGAGAACGTGCAGACTCCACACAGGCAGTGACCCAAGCCGGGAATCGAACCTGGGTCCCTGGCGCTGTGAAGCAGCAGTGCTAACCACTGCGCCACCATGCTGCAATGAAGTTACTGTGAAAATCCTCCAGTCACCACACTCCGGCGCCAGTTCGGGTACACTGAGGGAGAATTTAGCTCCTAACCAGTACATCTATCAGACTGTGGGAGGAAACCGGAGCACCCGGAGGAAACCCACACAAACTACTCACGCAAACACAGGGAGAACAGGCAGACTCCACACAGACAGTCACCCGAGGCCGGAATCGAACCCAGGTCCCTGGCGCTGTGAGGCAGCAGTGCTAACCACTGTGCCACCATGCCGCCCCAGGTCATCAACACGGAATGGCCTCTTGGATGAGTTAAAGGGGAAAGTTAGGAAAAACCTGGAAAGAAACAAAAAGGCATTTGAATTACAGAATTGAGTTACTTACCTTGATGAGAGATTTATGAGGTGCCTTTATCTGCACCTGGAACAGGTTGCCAAGAATTGGGAGAGCAGCAGGTCCCGGGGGAAGCCTGCCTTTCTGCCGCTCTTTGCTTTTCCGAAACCATACAACCAGCAGAATACTCAGGAAAGCAAAAAGCAACGTTGTTCCTGGGTCACCTAAATTCATGCTGACAGCAGAATGAATGCTGAGCTATTCCAACAGGAACAACGAAGGCTGGGATCCGGTTCGGAAATCCAGAAAACTTGGCCGCTGCGGAAGAATGAAAAGAAAATAACTTTCACCTGATTTGAAGAGTTGAATGAACTTCATAAACAACGAAACCAGCTACAAGAGTAAAGACAGACCAGAACAAACTTCACTTGGCTTGGTCTGAGGGCAATTGAAGGTTAGAGAAGGACTTGCATTTATAAAGCCCCCTTTCCTACCTCGGGCTCTCCCAGATTGCCTTACAGCCAATAACATGTGTTTTGAAGTTGTAATGGAACTCTTCATGCACGGCCTCCTTGATTAAGCAATCGAGTAATCGGCTCAGCGTCTCTTCTCTGTGTTTGGTGCTGCAGGTTGCTAGGGGTCACCGTTCTTTGGGACAACTGATAATCTGAAATAAATCTGAAATATGCCAGAGCAGCTCACGACCAGGAGCTGAGTTATCCTGTGGGACTGGTTTCCCTACTTTGTTTGGTCTCATTGCAAGCGATTACCCACCCACCAAGAAAATCAGCAAAAAGTTGACACAGGTCCCAAAACTCTGACAACTCCCTGATTATAAGCCAGTGGCTTTATACCGCAACTGTGGGTAAACCCAACATTCCGATTCTGGAATGGGAAGCAAAAACATTTTTAAAATGATGATTTGATTTGGTTTATTATTGTCACATGTACTGGCATACAGTGAAAAGTATTGTTTCTTGTGCGCTATATAGACAAAACATACCATTCATAGAGAAGGAAAGGAGAATGTAGCATTTCAGCCATAGCTAGGGTATAGAGAAAGGTCAACTTAGTACGAGGTAGGTCCATTCAAAAATCTGATGGCAGCAGGGAAGAAGCTGTTCTTGAGTCAGTTGGTACGTGACCTGACTTTTGATTTGATTTGATTTATTATTGTCACATGTATGAGATACAGTGAGAAGTATTGTTTCTTGCGTGCTACACAGACAGAGCATACCATTCATAGAGAAAGAAAGGGGAGGGTGCAGAATGTAGTGTTACAGTCATAGCTAGGGTGTAGAGAAAGATCAACTTAATGCAAGGTAGGTCCATTCAAAAGTCTGACGGCAGCAGGGAAGAAGCTGTTCTTGAGTCGGTTGGTACGTGACCTCAGACTTTTGATTTGATTTGATTTATTATTGTCACATGTATTAACATACAGTGAAAAGTATTGTTTCTTGCGCGCTATACAGACAAAGTATACCGATCATAGAGAAGGAAAAGAGAGAGTGCAGAATGTAATGTTACAGCCATATCTATGGTGCAGAGGAAGATCAACTTAGTACGAGGTAGGTCCATTCAAAAGTCTGATGGCAGCAGGGAAGAAGCTGTTTTTGAGTTGGTTGGTATGTGACCTCAGACTTTTGTATCTTTCACTCGATGTAGATGTGCAGGTGAAGTGGATTGGCCATGCTAAATTGCTCCTTAATGTCCAAAAATGTGCAGATTAGGTGGATTGGCCATGGTAAATGTGCAGGGTTACGGGGCTAGCGTGCAGGCTGAGGGACTGGGTAAGATGCTCTTTGAAGAGGCAGTACAGACTTAATGGGCTAAATGGCCTCCTTCTGCACTGTAGGGATTCTATGAGTCTATGATATTCAGTCCCAGTCAAGCAATGTCTCAATTTTAAAATTCTCTTCCAAACCTTTATATCATTCCATAGTCTCTTCCCCACCAAGCAATCAGTGCCTCCACCCTTCTCTCTTTCAGCCCTACAGTCACCCAAGATTTCTCTACTCCAATTCTGGCCTCTGAAGCATTTCCCAATTTTAATCACTCCACCAATGAGGCTGTGCCTTCTGCTGCCAAGACACTAAGCTTGAGAACTCCCGGTCTATCTTTGCTCCTCTTCCTCTCTTTACTCCCTCTGCACACTCCTTACAACCCATCCCTTTGGTTATCTGGCCAACTCACTCCTTTTGCTCTTTGTGTCATTTGTTTCCTAAATGACCCTGGAAAGTACCTTGGGACATTTTATTCCGTTTAAGATGGGGATGGGGTCCGGGTCCATAGGACTCTTAAATCGGCCTCGCAGGTGGAGGATGCGGTCAAGAAGGCGTACGGCGTACTGGCCTTCATTAATCGAGGGATTGAGTTTAGGAGTCGGGAGATAATGCTGCAGCTTTATGGGACCCTGGTTAGACCCCACTTGGAGTACTGCGCGCAGTTCTGGTCACCTCATTACAGGAAAGATGTTGAAGCCATTGAAAGGGTGCAGAGGAGATTTACAAGGATGTTGCCTGGATTGGGGGGCATGCCTTATGAGGATAGGTTGAGGGAGCTTGGTCTCTTCTCCCTGGAGAGACGAAGGATGAGAGGTGACCTGATAGAGGTTTACAAGATGTTGAGAGGTCTGGATAGGGTAGACTCTCAGAGGCTATTTCCAAGGGCTGAAATGGTTGCTACGAGAGGACACAGGTTTAAGGTGCTGGGGGGTAGGTACAGAGGAGATGTCAGGGGTAAGTTTTTCACTCAGAGGGTGGTGGGTGAGTGGAATCGGCTGACGTCGGTGGTGGTGGAGGCAAACTCGTTGGGGTCTTTTAAGAGACTTCTGGATGAGTACATGGGATTTAATGGGATTGAGGGCTATAGATAGGCCTAGAGGTGGGGATGTGATCGGCGCAACTTGTGGGCCGAAGGGCCTGTTTGTGCAGTGGCTTTCTATGTTCTATGTTCTATGCTATCTAAATGGGAACACCACCCACTTTGAATTTCCCCTGCAAACCACTCACCATCCTGAGTTGGAAATATATCAGCCGTTCCTTCACTGTCACTGGGCCAAGATCCTGGAACTCCCTCCCTAACAGCACTGTGGGTGTACCTACACCACATGGACTGCAGCGGCTCAAGAAGGCAACTCACCGTCACCTTCTCAAGGGGCAATTATGGATAGGCAATGAATACTGGCCTAGCCTATTACCCCCACATCTATGATTAAGCTTTAAGACAGGGTGGGTAGTCAGAGGGTTTTTCTCCAGGGTGGAAGTGTCAATTACAATGGGGCACAGGTTCAAGGTGAGAGGGGGAAAGTTTAAGGGAGATGTGTGGGGGAAGTTTGTCACAGAGAGTGGTGGGTGCCTGGAACGGGCTGCCAGAGGAGGTGGTGGAAACAGGCATATGCACAGTGGTTAGCACGGCTGCCCCAGAGCTCCCGGGACCTGGGTTCGATTCCCAGCTCGGGTCACTGGCTGTGTGGAATTTGTGCATTCTCCCCGTGTCCGCGTGGGTTTCCTCCGGGTGCTCCAGTTTCCTCCCACAGTCCAAAGATGTGCGGGTTAAGTTGATTGGCCATGCTAAAATTGCCCCTTAATGTCCTGAGATGTGTGGGTTAGCGGGTAGATATGGGGGTAGGACCTGGCTGGGATTGTGGTCGGTGCAGACTCGATGGGCCAAATGGCCTCTTTCTGCACTGTAGGGTTTCTATGATCTGATCTATGATCTATGATTAACATCGGGCGGCACAGTAGCACAGTGGTTAGCACTGCTGCTTCACAGCTCCAGGGACCTGGGTTCGATTCCCGGCTTGGGTCACTGTCTGTGTGGAGTTTGCACATTCTCCTCGTGTCTGCGTGGGTTTCCTCCGGGTGCTCCGGTTTCCTCCCACAGTCCAAAGACGTGCGGGTTAGGTCGATTGGCCATGCTAAAATTTCCCCTTAGTGTCCTGAGATGCGTAGGTTAGAGGGATTAGTGGGTAAAATATGTAGAGATATGGGGGTAGGGCCTGGGTGGGATTGTGGTCGGTGCAGACTCGATGGGCCGAATGGCCTCTTTCTGCACTGTAGGGTTTCTATGATTTCTATGAAAACTTTGGAAAGGATTATCTTTAAGAGGAAAAAGGAGTTCCCCGGAATACAAATTCACTTTCTGCTCTTTCCCATACTCCGCCTGTCAATCTTATCTACACAAAACCATTTCCAAATCCGGAAATCGGAAACAGAGAACGCTGAACACACTCAGCAGGTTTAACAGCATCTGTGGAGAGAAACAGGGTTAACATTTCATAGAAAGTTTTGGGACTCTCAGGGGCAATTTAGCATGGCCAATCCACCTAACCTGCACATCCTTGGACTGTGGGAGGAAACCGGAGCACCCGGAGGAAACCCACGCAGACACGGGGAGAACGTGCAGACTCCACACAGACAGTGACCCGAGCTGGGAGTCGAACCCGGGCCTCTGCTAACCACTGCCCCACCGTGCCGCCCATTGGTCAAATACAACCCCAGAGCTCAATTGTTTGGGTTCAGGCCCAGACAGTGGCGAGCGGATTGTGACTATCACACCTCAAAGTACCAGGACTTCCTTAACAGGATTAGTTGATTGGATAATTAGTTTAGAGGCGGCATTACCCTCTTACGTGTATTCTGAACCACAGATTATGCAAATGAAAAAACTAATACTCGCATTTTGAGATGGGAGAGCTGATGATCTGTTTAAGATTGAGACAAATCCTTTTACAGAAGTTATCCCTTGATGCTTCACATTGTTAACGGTGATTCAGACACTTAGCTCCTGCTGATCTGTCCTTAGTCATACCATTAACTTCACATCCCACTGCCTGTGGTGTTCAAGTCCTGTTTCCTTGGTTTATTCTTTCGAATGAGAATTGAACCCACTTAGAATAACTTCAATCATTTCATCAGATGGGTCTATAAATTCATTATCCCCTCTGCTCTCAACCACTGAAATATGCACTTTTCATCTTTGTATATTATACTGAAGTCACAATTTATATTGTCCAATAATTCATCTTAGAACCACATTCCAACCGTCTTTATTCTGATTCAGTCAAATGATTGGATTAGAAAAAAATCATTTTAAATTTGCAGGAGTGGATTGGTTGTCTCAAAAAGAACCTTTCATTAATCAATATTACAGAAACTTTTCTGTTGCTAAATAAAAGTAAAAGTTTATTTATTAGTCACAAGTAAGGCTTATATTAACACTGCAATGTAGTTGCTGTGAAAATCCCCTAGTCGCCACACTCCTGTTCGGGTACACTGAGGGAGAATTTAGCACGGTCATTGCACCCGAACCAGCACGTCTTTCAGACTGTGGGAGGAAACCGGAGCATCCGGAGGAAACCCACGCAGACACGGGGAGAACGTGCAGACTCTGCACAGACAGTGACCCAAGCCAGAAATCGAACCCAGGTCCCTTGCGCTGTGAGGCAGCAATGCTAACCACTGTGCCGTCCACTTCATCCAGGAGCGAGTTCACGGTGGTGTACTCCTCATTGTTGAGTATGACTGAGCTATAAATAGTTTAATTGTCTGAAGCGACTGAGACAAGGGTGGCACAGTGGTTAGCGCTGCTGCCTCACAGCACCAGGGACCCGGGTTTGATTCCAGCCTTGGGTCAGTGTCTGTGTAGAGTTTGCACATTCCCACCATGTCTGCGTGGGTTTCCTCCGGGTGCTCCGGTTTCCTCCCACAGTCCAACGATGTGCAGGTTAGGTTGATTGGCTGTGCTAAATTGACCTTAGTGTGGGAGGAAATCGGAGCACCCGGGGAAACCCACACAGACACGGAGAGAACGTGCAGACTCCACACAGTGACCTGAGGCTGGAATTGAACCAGGGTCCCTGGCGCTGTGAGGCAGCAGCGCTAACCACTGTGCCACCGCATCACCCTCTCCTGCCTTCTCTCCAGAATCCTGCACATTCTTCGTTTGAAGACAACATTTCAATTCCCTTTTGAATGCTTCAGTTGAATCTGCCTCCACCACACACTCCCAAATCTAACCACTCTCTGCGTGAAATAAGCTTTTTCCTCACATCACTTTTGCTTATGTTGCCAATTACACTAAATCTCATTCTCAGTCTTTTATCGAATGGGAACAGTATCTCTCTATCCACTCTATCCTTACCCCTCAGGGTTTTGAACATTGCTAACATGGTGGCACAGCGGGTTAGCACTGCTGCCTCACAGCTCCAGGGACCCGGGTTCGATCCCCAGCTTAGGTTCACAGTCTGTGTGGAGTTTGCTCATTCTCCCCGTGTCTGCTCTGGTTTCCTCCCACAGTCCAAAGATGTGTGGGTTAGGTGCATTGGCCGTTCTAAATTGCCCCTTAGTGTCCCAGGATGCGGAGGTTAGAAGGATTAGCGGGGTAAATATGTGGTATGGAGATAGGGCCTGGATGGAATTGTTGTTGGTGCAGGCTCGATGGGCCGAATGGCCTCCTTCTGCACTGTAGGGATTCCATGATTCTTCTCTTCCCCAAGGAGAACAGTCCCAACTTAACTTCTCCAATCTATCTTCATAACTGAAGTCCTTCGCCCCTGGAATAATTCTTGTGAATCTTTTTTGCAGTTTCTCCTTCGTAAAGTGTGTTCCCCAGAGCTGAATGCAACTGAGGCCCAACTAAGGTCTGATACAAATTCAACATAACCGCTAAGATAAAAACAAAATACTGCAGGTGCGGGAATCTGAAACAAAAACAGAAAGTGCTGGAAAATCATAGCAAGTCTGACAGCATCTGTGGAGAGAGAGAATAGAGGCAATGCTTCGAGTCTGGGTGACCCATCATCAGAGCTAGGGTGACGAAGGGTCATCCAGACTTGAAATGTTGCCTCTATTCTCTCTCTCCACAGATGCTGTCAGACTTGCTATGATTTTCCAGCATTTTCTGCATTCATGAACCTCACACAAAACTGGTGAGTTAAGGAATTTCAGGTGGAAGTCACTAAGGTGCAATTTAGCATGGCTAATCCACCTAACCTGCACATCTTTGGACTGTGGGAGGAAACCGGAGCACCCGGAGGAAATCCACGCAGACACGGGGAGAACGTGCAGACTCCACACAGACAGTGACCCGAGGCTGGGAATCGAACCCAAGTCCCTGGCTCTGTGAGGCAGCGGTGCCAACCACTGTGCCACTGTGCCCTCCCCCCTCCCACCCCAAGCCATCAGTTTTACCAACTCTAACAAAGGGTCATCCAGACTCTAAATGTTGCCTCGATTCTCTCTCCACAGATGCTGTCAGACCCGCTGAGATTTTCCAGCATTTTCTGTTTGAGTTTTACCAGATAATGGGTGAGATTTTACGACCTCACTCGGGCGAGGCTCATAAAATCCCGCCTGAGGCCAACGGAGAATTCCGTTCTGCGAGCCTGGCCCTCCCTGATTCCAGCGGGATGGGAGAATCCCGACTCCGGGATGGACGTAGTGGTACAATTCCAGCCAGGGTCTTTCTAGAAGAAGGCTAATTACCATCTCTGAGGAACAAGCAATAATTGCCTTGCCAGTGACACCCAAATCACAAGAAAATCCTTCTCATAGCATAAAGATATTTTTTAAAGGTGTCAGTTTAAATTAATGGTTTCTCCCTCAAGTCCCAGGCTGGTGATTTAAGCAGAGAATCCAGACTGACATTGCACTGCCGTACTGACAGTCTGCTGCACTGGCTGAGCTGCTGTCTCTCAGGTCGAGAAGCTAAACTTAGGCTCCAGCCGCCTGCCCTCTCAGGTGGAAATAAAAGATCCCAGAACATTATTCAGGAGTTTCAGGAGTGTGTGTGTGTGTGAGTGAGTGAGTGAATGAGTGTGAGTGAGTGAGTGTGTGAGTGAGTGTGTGTGAGCGTGTGTGTGAGTGAGTGTGTGAGTGTGTGATTGCGTGAGTGAGTGATTGAGCGAGTGATTGAGTGATTGAGTGTGAGTGTGTGAGTGAGTGATTGAGTGAATGAGTGAATGAGTGAGCGAGTGATTGAGTGAGTGATTGAGTGAGTGAGTGTGTGAGTGAGTGTGTGTGAGTGAGTGTGTGAGTGAGTGAGTGTGTGATTGCGTGAGTGAGTGATTGAGCGAGTGAGCGAGTGATTGAGTGTGAGTGATTGAGTGAGTGTGAGTGAGTGAGCGAGCGAGTGAGTGAGTGAGTGAGTGATTGAGTGAGTGAGTGTGAGTGAGTGAGTGAGCGAGCGAGTGAGTGAGTGAGTGAGTGATTGAGTGAGTGAGTGAGCGAGCGAATGATTGAGTGAGTGAGTGATTGAGCGAGTGAGCGAGTGATTGAGTGAGTGATTGAGTGAGTGAGTGATTGAGTGAATGAGTGAATGAATGAGTGAGTGAGCGAGTGAGTGAGTGAGCGAGTGAGTGATTGAGTGAGTGAGTGAGTGAGTGAGTGATTGAGTGAGTGAGTGAATGAGTGTGTGAGTGAGTGTGTGAGTGAGTGAATGTGTGAGTGAGTGAGTGTGTGATTGAGTGAGTGAGTGAATGAACGAGTGAGTGAGTGAGTGATTGAGTGAGTGAGTGAGTGAATGAGTGTGTGAGTGACTGTGTGAGTGAGTGCGTGAGTGTGAGTGAGTGAGTGAGCGAGTGAGTGAGTGAGCGAGTGAGTGAGTGAGTGAGCGAGTGAGTGAGTGAGTAAGTACTCCCCTTTTCCTTAATTGCCTCAACTAAAACAAGTTGCCTGCCTTTGGAAATTACTTAGTTTAAGTTTATTTATTAGTGCCACAAGTAGGCTTACATTAACACCGCAATGAAGTTACTGTGAAAATCCGCTAGTCGCCACACTCCAGCGCCTGTTCGAGTACACCGAGGGAGAATTTAGCACGGTCAGTGCACCTAACCAGCACATCTTTCGAACTGTGAGAGGAAACCAGAGCACCCGGAGGAAACCCACGCAGACACGGGGAGAACGTGCAGACTCCACACAAACAGCAATGTGCTTTGGGACATTCTGGATTATGAAAGCTGTCTTTTTTTTAATTAATAAAAATTTAAAAACTTTCCATCGTTGAATTTACCCATTGGAATTTTGTGTCTATAGACACATTGAAGCGATGAACAGACAGTTTAATTAATATTAAACTCCCCAGACTAAAGCTGCTGTTGTAGGCAGTGAAATGTCGGGAGTGGCTTGAGTTGAAGGACATCTTGCCTGACTCCCTGCAAGCTCAGTAAAAAGTCTCACAACACCAGGTTAAAGTCCAACAGGTTTATTTGGTAATAATAAATAAACCTGTTGGACTTTAACCTGGTGTTGTGAGACTTCTTACTGTGCTTTACCCCAGTCCAACGCCGGCATCTCCACATCATCCCTGCAAGCTCCCAGCTGTAAAGGCACATGGCAAACTGGCCAGGTGCTAATGGCTCAATCTGACACCTTTTATTTGTCTTTTCTATCGACAGACTCCTTGGTGAATCCCTTTTGTAAACTTCCAGAAGTTTCACATCCTGTTGTGGCCTTGTGAGAGACGGAGTTTTAGCATTCGCTAGAAAAGCCTTTATTACAGAGACAGGGCCACTGTATAAACCAAATGCAGTAACTGCATGGAGTTAAAATCATCGCCCATCAATCTTCGCCACTAAAATTTATCCACAATGTCCCGTGATCTTCCTCACTTCACCCTTCCTCAAATCTTGTCTGAGATTCTCCAAGATATATTCCAAGGCCCCCAATCCCGCTGTTTTTTTTAAACTGGATTTTCAGAATGAATCTCCCACACTCTGAGCACTGCAGAGTTCCTCAGTGAGATTCCCTCTGGAAATCTGGGAGCGGGGCCTATTCCCGCTGGAGAGGCCGGCAGCATAGCGCTGAGCGGGGTCTGTGCGTGCGCCGATCTGTCAGAGCCGTGATTGGCACATGCCCAGTGGCCCCGCGCTGCTGGCCCTCCCCCCATCGCTGGCCTCCTGGACCTCTCTCGGCCAGCCCCAATCTCCCAAACACTCCCCATCCGGCACTCCTGAACCCTCCCCTCCCCCACCTGGGCAGTCCCAACCGCCCTGGCAGACCCGACCCAGCCCCCACCCCAATGGCTAGTCCCCATCACCATCCCTCCTTCCTCTGCCTGCGATTCCAGTGCAGAGTGACAGCGGGACCCCCGCCCCCACCACACACACCGATCTTCCCTACAGGCTACACCCCCAAAGGCCCCGCTCCCTCTTGCCCCGTCCCTGTCTGATGCCCAGTGGGCAGTGCCAAGGTGCCCCTTGGGCATGGCCAGTTTGCCCCTTGGGCAGTGCCAGGGGACCAGGCTGGCACTGCCAGGCTGACACTGGCCAGGGGCATCGCCCACCATTACCCCCGACCTCCCAGCAGGGCCTCAATGGCCTCTCTTCCCGCCAGCGAGGTCGGGCCGCCTGTTCCCCATTAGCGGGGAGCAGTTGTAAACCCCGCTGGAGTGAACCACTCCTGGCGAGAGGGGGAGACGCTAACAGGCCAAGAGACTTCAGTCCCAGGCCTGCTAATGATATTCAAATGAGGATTATAATATTCAAATCAGCTCTGTCACGAAGCTGATGACGCGACAAATCTTGGCCCCGGAGATGCACGGAGGCCGGTGCGCCCAGCAGAAAGCCCGCGAAACGGCCTCCACTGATGTCTCCCGTTGCGCTGCTCGAGTAGGACAGCGGGCGGGAGAATCGCACCCCCCCCCCCCCATTGTCTTTTCTTCCTTCTTCAAAGCACAAATTCTCTAATCCTCTAAATTCAACATTGTCCAAATCAGCCTCCTAAAGCCTTACACCGTCAATGCCTGTGGGTGGATTGAGTGTTCATAGAACCACAGAACCCCTACAGTGCAGAAAGAGGCCATTCGGCCCATCAAGTCTGCACTGACTCTCCAAAAGAGCATCTGATTTTCTCCCCTCCCACAGTCCGAAAGATGTGCTGATTAGGTGCATTGGCCATCCTAAATCCTCCCCATAGGCGGCACAGTGGTTAGCACTGCTGCCTCACAGCGCCAGGGGCCCAGGTTCGATTCCGGCTTAGGTCACTGCCTGTGTGGAGTTTGCACGTTCTCCCCGTGTCTGCGTGGGTTTCCTCCGGGTGCTCCAGTTTCCTCCCACAGTCCAAAGATGTGTGGGTTAAATTTAAGTTTTTTAAAAGTTTATTTTATTAGTGCCACAAGTAGGCTTACATTAACACTGCAGTGAAGTTACTGTGAAAATCCCCTTGTCATAGGATCATAGAAACCCTACAGTGCAGAAGGAGGCCATTGGGCCCATCGAGCCTGCACTGACCACAATCCCACCCAGGCCCTACCCCCATATCCCTACATATTTACCCACTAATCCCTCTAACCTACGCATCTCGGGACACTCTGAGGCAATTTTAGCATGGCCAATCAACCTAACCCGCACATCTTTCAGACTGTGGGAGGAAACTGGAGCACTCGGAGGAAACCCACGCAGACACAAGGAGAATGTGCAAACTCCACACAGACAGTGACCCAAGCCGGGAATCGAACCGCGATCCCTGGAGCTGTGAAGCAGCTGTGCTAACCACTGTGCTACTGTGTTAGGTGGATTGGCCATGCTAAATTGCCCCTTAGTGTCAGGGGGACTAATTAGGGTAAATGCATGGGGTTATGGGGATAGGGCCTGGGTGGGATTGTGGTCAGTGCAGGCTCGATGGGCCGAATGGCCTCCTTCTGCACTGTAGGATTCTATGATTCAGTGTACCCAAACAGGCACCGGAGTGTGGCGACTAGGGGATTTTCACAGTAACTTCATTGCAGTGTTAATGTAAGCCCACTTGTGACACTAATAAATAAACTTTAACTTAAAACCCCCATTTCTATAATCCCACATATTTAGCATGGCAAATCCACCTAATCTGCACATCTTCGGAGTGTGAGAGGAAAACAGAGCACCCAGAGGAAACCCACGCAGACACTGGGAGAACATACAAACTCCGCACATTCACCCAAGGCCGGAATCGAACCCGGGTCCCTGCTGTGAGGCAGCAGTGTTAAATACTGTGCTGCCCTATTCCCATCCAGGGGCAACACTGGGGTCCTGGCCAGAAAAAAACCACCAGCCACAAGGTGATGTCGACCAAGACAGTACAACAATTTAATCGTGGTCCTCTTTTTAAGTCAGATCACGGGGGTCTCCTGAGTGCACAGGCTAGCTTCTAGCATTTCTGTTAAATCCTATTCCCATAGCCTGGCATCGGACGAGCAAACCCCGTCTAAAGCAGGGTAGCAAGGCCTCTCGGGGGCTGAGGAATCTGGATGAACAATTGTAAATACCAGGAAATAGTAATATGAAAAATAGCCACAAACACACGTCCCGAGCTGGGAGCTGTTGGGTGTCTATTGCTCAGTGTAGCGCTGGACAGGAACCCAGAGTGTTCAACCTTCTTTAGTTAAGGAATCCTATAACTTTTGTGAAATTTTGTGGAGCACCCCGTCGTATCTCCGTCCTCCCTTCCCACCATATATGTATATAAATTTATAATCATTTACAGGATGTGGACATCGCTGGCTAGGGCAGCATTTATTGCCCATCCCTAGTTGCCCTTCAGAAGGTGGTGGGTGAGCTGCCTTTTGAACCCACTGCAGTCCCTCAGTTGTAGGTAGACCCACAGTGCTGTTAGGGAAGGAATTCCTGGATTTTGACCCCAGCGACAATGAAGGAACGGCGATATATTTCCAAGTCAGGACGGTGAGTAACTTGGAGGGGAACCTCCAGGTGGTGGTGTTCCCTCGTATCTGCTGCCCTTGTCCTTCTAGATGGAAGTAGTTGTGGGTTTGGAAGGTGCTGCTTAAATTAAGGAACCTTTGTGAGTTCCTGCAGTGCATCTTGTAAATGGGTAAGGACTGCTGCTACTGAGCGTCGGTGGTGGTGGGATTGAATGTTTGTAGATAGGGTAGCAATCAAGTGGCCTGCTTTGTACTGGATGGTGTTGAGCTTCTTGAGTGTTGTTGGAGCTGCACCCATCCAGGCAAGTGGGGAGTATTCCATCACACTCCTGACTTGGGCCTTGTAGATGGTGGACAGGCTTTGGGGAGTCAGGAGGTGAGTTATTTGCCGCAGGATTCCGAGCCTTTAACTTGCTCTTGTAGCCACTGTATGTATATGTTTCTGCTCAGTGGTAACCCCCAGGATGTTGATAGTGGGGGACTCAGCGATTGTAATGCCATTGAATGTCAAGGGGTGAGGGTTAGATCCTCTCTTGTTGGAGATGATCACTTGTGGGCTGCAAATGTAACTTGCCACTTGTCAGCCCAAGCCTGGATATTGTCCAGATCTTGCTGCATTTGGACATGAACTATATTAGAAAACCAAAAATTAAACAAAGAAAACACTATTCGACTAATGAATGAAAATGCAAAAAAATCTTTAATTAAAATGTAAGAACAATGAATCTTGAAAGATTGAAAAATTTGGTACATTTTCAAATGAGCTGAAACTTGAGCAGACGCCTTTTGGGATAGAGGTGGCTTTGTTTGAAAAACACTGACCACTGATTAACTGTGAGAGGAATCACTAAGATTAATTAAAGACTGGGAAGTAATACCAGTTATAGATGTTTATAAAAATGTCTGAGTGTCTACAATGTGGATATCGTAAACCCACATTTACCATTCGTTAGCCAACATCAGGACGCACATGCTTTGATGCTTTGACAAAGGGTCATCTGGACTCCAAACGTCAGCTCTTTTCTCTCCTTACAGATACTGCCAGACCCGCCGAGATTTTCCAGCATTTCCTCTTTTGATATCAGGATGCATATCTTAAGATTGCCCATAAAGTTCAAATCATCCAATCACATAATATCACTTGATGTGATCCCCCAATACTTATTGGCCATGCTAAATTGCCCCTTAGTGTCCAAAGATGTGCATGTTAGGTGGATTGACCATGCTAAATTGCCCCTTGATGTCCCAAGATGTGCAGGTTAGGTGGATTGGCCATGCTAAATTGCTGCTTAGTGTCCAAAGATGTGCAGGTTAGGTGGATTGGCCATGCTAAATTGCCCCTTGATGTCCCAAGATGTGCAGGTTAGGTGGATTGGCCATGCTAAATTGCTGCTTAGTGTCCAAAGATGTGCAGGTTAGGTGGATTGGCCATGCTAAATTGCCAATTAGCATCCAAAGATGTGCATGTTAGGTGGATTGGCCATGCTAAATTGCCAATTAGTATCCAAAGATGTGTAGGTTGGGTGGATTGGCCATGCTAAATTGCCCCTTGATGTCCCAAGATGTGCAGGTTAGGTGGATTGGTCATGATAAATTGACCCTTAGTGTCCAAAGATGTGTAGATTAGGTAGATTGGCCATGCTAAATTACCCCTTAGAGTCCAAAGATATGTAGGTGTGGTGGATTGGCCATGCTAAATGCACAGGGTCACAGGGATAGGACGGAGGGGATGGGCCTGGGTGGGATGCTCCTTCATACAGACCCGATGGGCCGAATGGCCTCTTGATGCGCTGTGGGGATTCGATATTCTTCAAATCATGGTGAGAGTTTAGTATTCTGAGTTTGGAAGCTACAAGCGAGAGGGAACAGGCACTCTGTCAAAACACGAAAGCTTACTTCTGCATGTTGTTAACCTGTGGGAGGATATTACATTTCTGAATGATAAAGCAGTTTAACTTAGATGTAAATCAAGTTCTTGTGGTTTGGAATCGATTCCTTGTTGTGCAGAGGGTCATTTGATGTCCCTAATTGCTTTTACATTGGTGTCTTCTTCTTAAATACACATGTACTATTCGAACAATAGCCCGTCACAGTTTGAAGTGTCTGATCTGACTGCCCAATATGAATACACAGGAGATTCCCTCAGATAAGTGTGTGGGACAGCGTCTGGGAGAGTCCAGTCGCAGATAAAACCAAGCCCTGACTGAGGGAAATATAAGCTGAGAGAGAGAGAGAGAGACACTTTACAACCAGGATCTCAGAAACTTTAAACCACTCTCATCTATCGCTGGAAGCTGGAGATTTGGGAGGTCAGCGCACACCCGCTTCCAATGTTTGCCAGTGATTTCAGTATCGACAACATTCTGTCCAACAAGGGCACCAAACGTCCCCCCGACCATCTCCTCTGGCACTGCTGCCCGCTCCTTTTGCACACTGCCAATGGTTTGCCATCCAGCCGACACACGTTTGGTAACTCTGGACTCTACACGGCACCAGGATTAGTGCCAATAACTGGCACCTTGGGATATGAGGATTTTTATTACGGACACGCAAGGAGGCAATCCTACTGCTCGGATTGGATACACCAGCCCTCTCCCCATTGCTGTCCGGGACACACAGGTAACATAGTTTTTTAACTGCTTAGAAATAGGATGAAGCTGTTGTGTTAAAGTTAGATTTTTGACTGCGTGCTAACCTATCTTCTAGCCTGAGGTCACGTACCAACCGACTCAAGAACAGCTTCTTCCCTGCTCCCTTTTGAATGGACCTACCTCGCATTAAGTTGATCTTTCTCTCCACCCTAGCTATGACTGTAACACTACATTCTGCACCCTCTCCTTTCCTTCTCTATGAACGGTATACTTTGCCTGTATAGCGCGCAAGAAACAATACTTTTCACTGTATGTTAATACATGTGACAATAATAAATCAAATCAAAAAGAATGAAATTAAATTATGAATGGAGATGAGAGTTAATCAAGGTCATTTTAACTGATGGGAAACTAACAGGCAGCAGGGGGCACAGTGGTTAGCACTGCTGCCTCACAGCGCCAGGGACCCGGGTTCAATTCCCAGCTTGGGTCACTGTCTGTACAGGAGTCTGAACATTCTCCCCGTGTCTGCATGGGTTTCCTCCGGGTGCTCTGGTTTCCTCCCACAGTCCGAAAGACGTGCTGGTTAGGGTGCATTGGCTGTGCTAAATTCTCCCTCAGTGTACCCAAACAGGCGGCAGAGTGTGGCAACTAGGGGATTTCCACAGTAACTTCATTGCAGTGTTAATGTAAGCCTACTTGTGGCACTAATAAATAAACTTTTAATTCCCAACTTTGCTTCCTGATTCTGTACAGATATCAGAAACCTTGTCTAGACTCCGACTGCAGCTGAGGAACTGGTCTCATGTACACACTTCACAATACAGTTTGTTTAACTTCCATGAGGGCTTTGATTTGATTTAATTTATTGTTGTCACATGTATTGGGACACAGTGAAAAGCATTATTTCTTGTGTGCTGTACAGACAAAGCATACTGTTCATAGAGAAGGAGAGGGTGCAGAATGTAGTGCTACAGTAATAGCTAGGGTGTAGAGAAAGATCAACTTAATGCAAGGTAGGTCCATTCAAAAGTCTGACGGCAGCAGGGAAGAAGCTGTTCTTGAGTTGGTTGGTACATGACCTCAAACTTTTGTATCTTTTTCCCAATGGAAGAAGGTGGAAGAGAGAATGTCCGGGGTGCATGAGGTCCTTGATTATGCTGACTGCTTTTCTGAGGCAGCAGGAAATGTAGAAGGAATCAAATGATGGGAGGCTGGTTTGTGTGATGGAGTGGGCTACATTCACGACCTTTTGTAGTTTTGTAGTTTCTTGGGTTCGTCAACTCTCTACATTCATAATAGAATAAGTTTTTTAAAATCTAGCCTATCATAAGATATCCAAAGGAGATATCCAATCCCTCTGCAGGTAATGAGTTGTGAGAATTAGGAAGAACACCTGGGATGTCTCCCGGGCTGGCTGGATGGGCTGAACAGCCTCCTTCTGTGCTACAACTTTTCTACGGTTCTAAGTCGGGCCAGTGTTATAGTGTAGGAAAGCATGGCAGCCTGAATATACACAGCAAGATCCCACAAACTGCAAAATGAAAGAATGACCAAATTCTTGGGGCGGGAGTTTCTGGCCACACTCGCCCCGAGACCGGAAAATCCGGTCAATGGACCTTTGCATGTCCCCACCCCCGGCTGCGATTCCCGTGGCAGGCGGGACAGGAAAATTCTGTCCTTTGTTACTTCTAGGTGCTGTTGTTAAAGGGGGTGATGGAGTCTTGGCTAAGACTTGGGGAAATCTCTCTTTGAACAAAGAACAGAGCAGGAACAGGTCCTTCGGTGATCATGTTGTCCTATCGAGACCAACCACCTGTATCCCTCTATTCCCCGTCTGTTCATGTGTCTATCCAGATAAGTCTTAAATGTGGCTAATGTGTCTGCCTCAACCACCTCACTTGGCAGTGCATTCCAGGCCCCCACCACCCTCTGTGTAAAAATCTTCCCCCGCACATCTCCACTGAACCTTTCCCCCCTTACCTTGAACTTGTGATTGTCATTTCTGCCCTGTTCACCTATCTATACCCCTCATAACTTTATGTTACTATGGGGGACCTTTTAAATCCACCAAACTCCAATCCCTGGCTATTGGCCCCAGTCCTCTCACTGATAAACTGTCTGAGGGTGAATCACTTTGTACACCTGTCCTAGTATCTCCTTACATGGCCCAGTGTCAAGTTTTGTCTGATAATGCTCCAGTGAAGCATCTTGGGAGATTTTTTTAGCAGATTAAAGGCATTTTTTGCAGATGCAATTTGTCATTGTCCAAAGTCTTTACCCAGGCTCCTCAATTCCAACTGCCCAGCTGGGCTTTCACGCCTTGGCCCAGGTACAGAAGCGGCGACGGAGACACAGGACAGTCTTCACGGAGCTTCAGCTGAGAGATCTGGAGAACCTCTTCAACAAGACAAGTTACCCAGACACCAGCACCAGGGAGAAACTGGCCCAAAGCACCCACCTCTCCCAGGAGACAATCAAGGTACCAAATGTCTAATGAAAGGATAAACGCAAAATATTGCGGGTGCTGGAATCTGAAACAAAAACAGAAAATGCTGGAAAATCTCAGCAGGTCTGACGGCATTTGTGGAGAGAGAATAGAGCCAACGTTTCAAGTCTAGATGACCCTTCGACAGCACACATTTGTCAGTGGTGACTGCCAATAAGGCAGCGGAATGATTGTACCCAAGTGATTTTCCTCGTGCACACTTCTAATGTCAGCCATTCGCACCCACACACTGGCCAAATTCTATCCTCCATAAGCTCAGCTAAAACCTTGTCCACCCTCGGACTAAATCCTCTTCATCCTCACCCCTAGGGTCATTGAAAGAAGTCTCACAACACCAGGTTAAAGTCCAACAGGTTTATTTGGAATCACGAGCTTTCGGAGCGCTGCTCCTTCATCACTCACTCACCTGATGAAGGCGCGGCGCTCTGAAAGCTGGTGATTCCAAATAAACCTGTTGGACTTTAACCTGGTGTTGTGAGACTTCTCACTGTGTCCATGGTCATTGACCTACAATGGCTCCTGGTCCAATCTGAGGAAGATTCTCAAATCCCTCCATGGCCTTGCCCCTTCCTATCTCTGTAGCCTCCTCCCCAATATCTGCATCCCTCCAATTCCGGCCTCTTTGTCATCTCCAATTTAAATCGCTCCACCATTAGCAGTCACGCTCTCGGTCGCCTGGACCCCAAGCTCTGGAATTCCTTCCCTAAACCTGACTAGCTCATTTTTCCTCCTTTTAAGACACACACCCTGGGTGGGATTTTCCAGCCGCTCTCGCCCCAAAACTGGAAAATCCCACCCGAGGTCAACGCTCCCCCCAGCCTGCTATGATTCCCATGGTGGGCGGGACAGGGGGCACAGTGGCACAGTGGTTAGCACTGCTACCTCACAGTGCCAGGGACCCGGGTTCAATTCCTGGTTTGAGTCTCTGTCTGTGTGCAGTCTGCACATTCTCCCCGTGTCTGCGTGGGTTTTCTCCGGCTGCTCCAGTTTCCTCCCACACTCCAAAGATGTGTAGATTAGGTGGATTGGCCATGCTAAGTTGCCCCTTAGTGTCCAAAGATATACAGGTTAGGTGGATTGGCCATGCTAAATTGCCGTTTAGTGTCCAAAGATGTGTAGGTTAGGTGGATTGACCATGCTAAATTGCATGTTCTCCCTGTGTCTGTGTGGGTTTCCTCCGCGTGCTCCGGTTTCCTCCCACAATCCAAAGATGTGCAGGTTAGGTGGATTGGCCATGATAAATTGCCCCTTAGTGTCAGAGGGACTAGCTAGGATAAATGCACGGGGTTATGGGAATAAGGTCTGGGTGGGATTGTGGTTGGTGCAGACTCGATGGGCCGAATGGCCTCCTTCTGCACTGTAGGGATGCTATGACTGGAAAATTCCAGCTAAATCTCTCTGATCAAGCTTTTGGCTACCTGCTCTATATTACCACGTGTGGTTCAGTGTCTCATTTCACTATATAACATTCTTGTGAAGTCCATTGGGATGTTTTATTCTGTTATTAATACAAGTTATTGATGTTCATGTCACCTTATTGCTAACACTCATCATACTTACGCAGGTGTGGTTCAAGAATCGACGGGCAAAGGTGAGGAAGCAGAGGCCGCCTCTCCTGGGGCAGTTGGACAGCTCGAGCGAGTGCAACGGCTCAGAAACAGTGAGCAAATGTCTGAAACAGTTTGTGCACAGTGACAGCGAATCATGACAACTGGGGTACCAGCGATGGACACTTGCAGAAATACCCACTTAGCGCTCACAACCTGATGCAGATTTCCTCAGAGAGGTAAACTGTAAAAAAAGACATTCACAAAGTATGGACTGGGGACATCATTCGGGCCGAACCGTCGATGGGAGACATCTCCTTGGGGGCCAGACGATGAAATCATCTACATCTTTCTTCCATAGTTTGCACCTCTGTTACCCTCCCAGAGCCCTGTGCCCATGTGAAGAACTTCCAACATTGTCCTGAGGTGGCCTTGTGCCAGTTTGTACCTGCGCTCTATTTTTCTAACTTTCATGGTTTGTCTGATCTGTCTTGTACCAATTACTGTTCCCACCATGAAGCCCTGTCTTAATCACTTCATTCAAAGTTCAAAAGCCCTTCGAACATCCCCTTGAGGTCAGATTCTGTCAAACTGTGTAGTAAATAATATTCTGTTGTAAAAATAAAAGTTAACGATTGAATACGTTTGGAGAATAATGAAGAACAATCTGGAATGTCAGACCAAAATGGGCGGCACAGTGGTTAGCACTGCTGCCTCACAGCCCCAGGGACCCGGGTTCGATTCCCGGCTTGGGTGGCTGTCTGTGTGGAGTCAGCACGTTCTCCTCGTGTCTGCATGGGTTTCCTCCGGGTGCTCCGGTTTCCTCCCACAGCCTGAAAGATGTGCGGGTTAGGTGCATTGGTTATGCTAAATTCTCCCTCAGTGTACCCGAACAGGCACCGGAGTGTGGCGACTGGGGGATTTTCACAGGAATTAGGTTCCTCCGGGTGCTCTGGTTTCCTCCCACACTCCAAAGGTGTGCGGGTTAGGTTGAGTGGCTATGCTAAATCGCCCCTTAGTGTCAGGAGGACTAGGGAGGGTAAATACGGGGATAGGGCCTGGGTTGGATTGCAGCTGGTGCAGGTTCAATGGGTCGAATAGCCTCCTTCTATGATTAAAACCTAAGATTTTTTCATCATCATTGTTAGCAGATTTGAGTCTTGAATTCAGGTCCTGGCATCAATGACTAGATACTTATATGTATATACTTAATTTTGTCTTTGATTGGTGTCCAATACTCTTTGTGTCACTTCTACCGTGGATTGTAGCATCCATTCCGCAGAGATTTTATGCTCATGATCTTCTCAGTTTAATATTTTTGTCAAGTCAGAGTTTGCTTGTCCAGCACTCTGATGGGGACTGGGTGCTTCGACTTGTAGAGACCAGAGTGAATATAGGGCAGCTGATTGCAGCGAATTATGAAAACACTTTGTCAGAAACCTGTGTAAAAGCAGCAAACTATTTGCTATTTATGGATTTTAATAAAAGACACGGGAGTAACGTTTTGTTAAATCTTCCGCGTCACAGCTGTTTGTATAATCAAATCAAGCCCGTACAGATAGACAGGGCAGTACGGTGGTTAGCACTGCTGCCTCACAGTGCCAGGGACCCGGGTTCAATTCCCGGCTCGGGTCACTGTCTGTGTGGAGTCTGCATGTTCTCCCCGTGTCTGTGTGGCTTTCCTCCGGGTGCTCCGGTTTCCTCCCACACTCCAAAGGTTAGGGTGTATTGGCTATGCTAAATTCTCCCTCAGTGTACCCAAACAGGCACCGGACTGTGGCGACTAGGGGATTTTCACAGTAACTTCATTGCAGTGTTAATGTAAGCCAACTTGTGACTCTAATAAAATAGCTTAAACAGATGGATAGATGATATATTACAGTTCCAGAACAAAAATGGTGGGAAGTGTAGTTTTTAGAAGTATTTCTGTGGGAAATCTCTCAAACTGGTCACATGATGGGTCGAAGTGCATAGAGACAGGAAGATCTAGAATTCATTCCTTCTCCCCACTTCCCTGAATATCGGTAAATTTTGCCTTGGATAATCCAGTCGACCTTTTTCTCTTTATCCTGCCACTTCTTTTCCATCTTACAATCATAGAATCCATACAGTAGAAGGAGGCCATTCGGCCCATCAGGTCTGCACTGACCACAATCCCACCCAGGCCCTATCCCCGCAACACCACATATTTACCTCACTGATCCCACTAACCTACCCATCCCGGGACACTAAGGAGCAATTTAGAAAGGCCAATGCACCTAACCCGGACATCTTTGGAGTGTGGGAAGAAACCAGAGTATCCTGTGTCAATGGCAGCGTTCACTCTGTAACACACTGTGGCCAGGTTTACTGCCCCTCCTCTGGTACTAGCGTGAGTTCAGGAAGTGAGCAGCTTATCTGATTGCAGGAAGCTCATCCTCCCACCCAATCATAGAATCCCGACAGTGCAGAAGGAAGGAGGCCATTTGGCCCATCGAGCCTGCACCGACAACAATCTCACCCAGGCCCTAACCCCCATGTATTTACTCTGCTAAACCCCTGACATCAAGGGACAATTTAACATGGCCAATCCATCTAACCCACACATCTTTGGACTGTGGGAGGAAACCAGAGCACCCGGAGGAAACCCATGCAGACACAGGGAGAATGTGCAGACTCCGTACAGACAGTGACCCAAGGCCGGGAGTCGAACCCGGGACCCTGGCGCTGTGAGGCAGCAGTGCTAACCACTATACCACCGTGCTGCCCTTCAATCATCCAAATCAAAGTGTAATTAATAATGAGTAGAATTCCAAATGGATTTTCCCCTCAAGTCATGTAGACTGTCAAGGACCTAAAACTACCCTGAGATCAGGAAACTCTACATACCAGGGATATAACCGTCTTCTTTTATTCATTCCTGGGCCATGGGCGTCGCTGGCTGGGCCAGCATTTATTGCCCATCCCTAGTTGTCCGAAGGCAGTTGAAAGTCAACCACATTGCTGTGGCTCTGGAGTCACATGTAGGCCAGACCGGGTAAGGACAGCAGATTTCCTTCCCTAAAGGGACATTAGTGAACCAGATGGGTTTTTCCAACAATGGTTTCATGGTCATCAGTAGATTCTTAATTCCAGGTATTTTTTATTGAATTCAAATTCCACCATCTGCCGTGGCGGGATTCGAACCCGAGTCCCCAGAACATTAGCTGAGTTTCTGGATTAATAGTCTAGTGATAATACCACTAGGCCATCGCTTCCTCTTGGTACGCATGCCATTGTAGAGGATATAAACTGTCAGGCGAAGACCCAACTGGTCCATCCATGCATTGCCAACTCCGGTTGGACATATCCCTGGAGGTTTCAGCCCCTGACCCAAACACTCCTCATACATCAAGCCTTTCATTCCCGGGATCATTCTTGTGAACCTCCTCTAGACCCTTTCCAAAGCTAGCACATCCTTCCTTAGAGAGGGGGCCCAAAACTGCTCACAGTACTCCAAATGTGGTCTGACCAGAGCCTTATACAGCCTCAGAAGTACATTCCTGCTCTTGTATTCTAGCCCTCTTGACATGAATGCATTCGCCTTCCTGACTACCACCTCAACCTGCAAGTTAACCATCGGCCTATAAAAAGATGGAAGGAACCAAGGATCTAAAGGACAGGCTCGCTGTGAAGATGGCACGGAATTGGCACCATTCATTACAAAAAGACACCATAACCATTGAGGGTAAAATGCACATAGAAATATGTTTATTTAAGCAGGATCACAGATACATGCCTGTTGCAACAGATCATTCAGAAATACATGGTCTCCACAGAAAGAGAATGTGCATTGATTAGGCATGCCGTCACCCACAGGGCTGCAGACTTAAGTTAATAACAACAGAAGCAAAGAAAACCGTCAACCCATAAAAACCAGCAAGGCTTAAAGAAAACAGGAAAACTCTGCCCTCCAGTCCGCAAGAACAGTCATCCCTACTTACCTTCTGGTTGGCATAGGTGCCCTTAACTCTTCACCAAAGCTGCAAGAACACCATTCAGAGAGATTGTTAGAAAGCTCATCCCCCAGAGAGCGGGGACGGTGGGCATTTGCGGCGAATCACCAAGTCGCGTGAAGTCTGTAATCTCTCCGGTTGGATTCCCAGGCTCGTGTCCAGTCAACTTAACTCAGCCGCAACAATGGCTTACAGCCCGTTACAGTTACCCCCGCGTGCCCGTGCCGCGAGAGACAGAGAGCGAGGATGAAACAGTCCTGTCAGCAACTATCCTGCTGGAATTGTGCGGATGTGAGCATTGGACTGAGGGCCTGCAGGAGACTGCCTGGGATTTTCCCCCCGCTCCCCAGTCTGAATAGACTCCAGTATCTCATTGATTTTAACTCTCGGGTAAAGAACAGTCTTTGTGGGGAAGGTTTATGAGGGCAGGTCCCAGATCTTATCACACACAAGACGACCATTCAGCCCATCATTTCTGTGCCTGTCCTTTGAAAAGCTTATCCAAATTAATCCCACTCTCCTTGAACTTTTCCCTACAATTTATCCTTATCATCAAGTTAAAAAGCAATGATTGCTGTCAGTCCTAGGAGGCAAATATTAGAAAACACAATGACCACAGAAATGATGCAGCATAGAAGGGAGGGGGCATTCGGCCCATCTTGTCCAGGCCGACCCAAATCCCACCTTCCTGCACCCGACCCGTAGCCCTGTAGCTTACAACACTTAAGATGCTGATCCAGGTACTTTTTAAACAAGTTGAGAGTCTCTGTCTCCACCGCCAACTCGGACACCCGCCACCCTCTGCGTAAAAAAAAGGTCTTCCCTCATGTCCCCACTAATCCTTCTGCCGCTTAGCTTGAATCTACGAGCCCTGGTTCATTCTGCCAAGAGAAACTGGTTCCTCCTTTCACCTCTCTCCCTATCCCTTCACAAAACTAAAACCCTTAGTGAAGTAACAGACACTGAACGGTGATCGACGGCACGGCGACAGTGGTTAGCACTGCTGCCTCACAACACCAGGGACCCGGGTTCTATTCCCGGCTTGGGTCATTGTCTGTGCGGAGTTTGCACATTCTCCGCGTGTCTGTGTGGGTTTCCTCCCACACTCCAAAGATGTGCAGGTTAGGTGGATTGGCCATGCTAAATTGCCCCTTAGTGTCAGGGGGGCTAGCTAGGGTAAATGCATGGGGTTATGAGGATAGGGCCTGGGTGGGATTGTGGTCGGTGCAGACTCGATGGGCCAAATGGCCTCCTTCTGCACTGTAGGGATTCTATGACATGCTTAGGGGTTCACAGCCATTTCCATCATAGCTTCACAAAGATTCGCACTTCTGTCAAGCCTGGAGCACTGTCCCATTGAGAACCGCCTCTTGAAGAGTAACAGTGCAGCTAGTTCTTAATGAGCTGATCCAAAAAGTGGGCAGACCAGAGGGGAATTCAAAATGGCAGACCGGATAATCGGAGCAGCTGTCACATTGATGGGGGCCAAACATTTGAGGTGAAAGGTGGTTGAGGGGGGGGTTGGGGTAAGAGTTTTCTGAAAATCGGGATGGAGTGGAGCAGAAATGGGTGGAATATGATAGGAGCGGGATGTGGGATTGAGAAACAGGAGATGTGTGGGTCGAGGGTTGGGGAATTGGGAGGGGTCAAACTGAACGGAATGATAGCAAGACATGGGGGGGGGGCAAGGATGAGATACAACATAACTCAGATTTATATCAATACCACAGAGGAATTGTGCAACAGTGGCTGAGAAGAAAATTAATATTTATTTTAAAATAATGAGGTGGAGATGCTGGCGTTGGACTGGGGTGGGGCACAGTAAGAAGTCTCACAACACCAGGTTAAAGTCCAACAGGTCTATTTGGAATCACGAGCTTTCGGAGCGCTGCTCCTTCATCAGGTGAGTAGACCCGGGTTCAATTCCACCACTCAGAGCAGCGTTCCAAAAGCTCCTGATTCCAAATAAACCTGTTGGACTTTAACCTGGTGTCGTGAGATTTAAAAATAAAGCCAAAGTTTTACAGCCCCTCTACTCGGCACTAACCTGATCATGTGAGCTTGAGGGTGGGGGGCGGGCTGGGGGGGTGGGGGGGCGGCGTGCTGATCGGGCAAAGGTCCGTTGACCTTGGGTGGGATTTTCCGGTTTTGGGGGCGAGCGTGGCCGGAAAACCCCACCCAGAATCTGGCTTCGCAGCGCTGCCTTCCTTGGCCAAATAGCCCTCCAACTCATTGCCTGGCTTTTCAGTGTCAGGAGGGTTGCACCTGGAACCAAGGAGCAGTTGACATTTTTGGGGGTGGAGGCAGGGGAAGCAAGGGGCCTTTCGCAACGTGGAATGAAAGATTTGCATTTCTATAGCACCTTCCACAACCTCAGGATGTTCTGAAGTGCTTCGCAACCAATGGGGTGTAGACACTGTTACAATGTGACACGACAGCCAATTAGCACACAACACATTCCTACAAATGGCAACAAGATAAATGACCATATAAATCTGTTTGAGTGATATCAGAGGGTTAAATATTGGGCAGGGCAGAATTATAAGTTACACTTCAGGTACTATTAAGGGGTAAGTACACGGCGGGACTAATTTACCAGATGGCACTGACCCTTTTGGTGGGCACTCTCACACAGATGCCAGGGGAGATTCTCTGGCCGCGTGTTTCCCGCTGGGAGGTGGCGCGATGTTTGCTAGCGGCGGGATTCTCCAGTCCCGCCGCTATCAATAGGAATTCCCATTGATGTCCAGCGGGGCGGGGGTGCACTGCCAGTGGGACTGGGGAATCCTGCCGGCGTCTGTTTAATATGATCTGAGAGGAACTTCCAGATGTTAGGGTCCATCGTTCTCTGACAAAACCTCAAGCAATTTAATTGGCGATAATTGTGACTGTGGAAGAGGAAGAGTGTGGGGGGGGGTGGGGGGGGGCAGAGGAAACAGGGCAGCGGGGGGGGGGCAATGAGGGGAGGCATAGAATTATAGGAGGGCAGAGGGGGCAATGAGGGGAGGGAGAGCCAGTCCCACAGCTTCACTACAAATGCAAACACATTTCCAACATCATTCTCAGGGACAAGAGAAATTCACCAAGTTATGTTAAGTAACAACAAAAGCGAGGGGATTTAAAAAACACAATTTACAGTCGTTAATGGAATAATTCCGACAGTCAAATTACAAAATGTATTAGTAACACATTTAACCAAAAACATCAAGAATTTCCAATGTTTCTCACTACACTTCTATTCATAGTTTCAATTGGTTTGTCTCTCTATCCACATTACTATTGTCCCTTCAAAAAAAATGTCCAATCCTATAGCTGCCAAACTTACCATGACTCACACACGCGCGCACACACACACACACACACACACACACACACACGCACACACAAGTTAAATACAACACGTTTCATTTTTTTTTTACATTGATCAGTAGGTACATCAAGGTAGTAAGTCCTGGGAGAAGGTGGCTTGTGTTTCCAGATTCCATTTCAGACTCATAACAGCTCTGTTCTTGGAGCTGTCAGGTCATTATTCTTTCCACAAATCTAAAACTAGACACAGGGCAGAACAGAGGAGAAAGGGGTGACTGGGGGGTTGGGGGGGGGGGGGGGGAGAGGGTGGAGGGAGACCAGCATCTGGGGTCCTCACTTTCATTGTGCCAATCAGGGTCAGTAATGGTGACCGTATGAGTCAAAATCTGCCTTTATAATGAGCATTTTGGGGATTTTTATTGGCAACCACTTTGTGATTCAGTGAAAATGTAACTAAAATTCCTTAAGTTTCACCAAAGAGAAGCTAAACTATAAATTAGAACTCTTATACTTTACTTCAACTGAAAAATGCACTTTTGATTTTATTGTGTAGGGTTCCAGATTTTATAGAATCCTTACAGCACAGAAGGCCATTCGGCCCATCGACAACAATCCCACCCAGGCCCTATCCCCGTAACTTCACATATTTACCCTGCTAATCCCCCTGACAATAAGAGGCAATTTAGCACGGCCAATCCATCTAACCTGCACATCTTTGCACACTAAGGGGCAATTTAGCACGGCCAATCCACTTAACCTGCACATCCTTGGACACTAAGAGGCAATTTAGCATGGTCAACCCACCTAACCTGTATGTCTTTGGATACTGAGGGGCAATTTATCGTGGCCAATCCACCTAACCTACACATCTTGGGACACAAAAGGGCAATTCAGCACGGCCAATGCACCTAACCTGCACATCTTTTGGACTGTGGGAGGAAACCGGAGCACCCAGAGGAAACCCACGCAGACACGGGGAGAATGTGTGCAAACTCCACACAGATAGTGACCCGAAGCCGGGAATCGAACCCGGGTCCCTGACGCTGTGAGGCGGCAGTGCTAACCACTGTGACACCGTGCCGCCCAATTCCATTGGTTTTTCTTTTTAAGATTTCTTTCAGTAACTGGCACCCACGTCAGTGTGTAAACCAGAAACCAAAACTATCTTGCTGCCTGTTTAAATTCACTGAAAAGCTGGATAACGAAGATCTCCAGATCACAAGACTCAGTGAAGATGTTAAGCGGGCTTTTAAAAAAAAGTCAAAGCTTCGAGACTTTGAGAGTCCGGTTTCTAGCTTTGAAAATGTTTGGTCGCCTTACACAAGATCCAAAAGGTAACAAGACAACAGCCTGTGTTTTCTGTTATGTTATTTGTCTATTGTTGGACTCGTGGAAGACTGGGTATTTTCTCAGGTATAGGGGAGGCAGTGGCGTAGCGGTATTGTCACTGGACTAGTAATTCAAAGACCCAGGGTGATGCTCTGGGGACCTGGGTTCGAATCCAACCACGGCAGACATTCGAAATTTGAATTCAATAAAAAATCTGGAATTAAAAGTCTAATGATGACCAATCTGACTCACTAATGCCCCTTTGGGGAAGGAAATCTGCCATCCTTACCTAGTCTGGCCTAAACGTGACTCCAGATGTGGCTGACTCTGAAATGGGCAATTAGGGATGGGCAACACATGCTGACCCAGCCAGCGATGCCCACATCCCATGAAGGACATAAAAAGGAAAATTGCATTGGGAGACTTTTGCTTAATCAAAAATCACCTTTGCTTGTAATCTGAAACTCAGAGATTCCCGACCGTACCGAAGAAGGCCATTCGGTCCATTGAGTCCATACCAACCACAATCCTACCTAGGCCCAATTCCCGTAACCCCACACATTTACCCTGCTAGTCCCCCTGACACTAAGGGTCAATTTAGCGTGTCCAATCAACCTAACCCATCTTTGGACTGTGGGAAGAAACTGGAGCACCCGGAGGAAACCCACGCAGACACGGGAAGAACATGCAAAATCCACACAGAGACCCAAGGCCGAGAATTGAATCCAGGTCCCTGGAACTGTGAGGCAGCAGTGCTAACCACTGTGCCACCGTGGAGAGGGGGGAGTAAGACAGACTTCCTGTCTGATAAAGTAGTGATTTTCTAAACAGCTTTAATTTGACCTTCTGGCGTTTTTGTGTTGTTCATATCAAGGTGCTGGGGATTCCCTCTTCGGCATTCTATGTCTGCACCAAGCACCCCCAGGTTAGCAATGGCAAGAGTTAGATCCAGCTCCCTCTACTCCTCCCCATGAATGGACCTCATTCCAATCTCAGAAGAACACTCTAACTGATGTTTCCAATCAACCTCGAAAGTTTATATACTTGTCACATGTAGGCTTACATTAACACTGCAATGAAGCTACTGTGAAAATCCCCTAGTCACCACACTCCGGCGCCTGTTCGGGTACACTGAGGGAGAATTTAGCACGGCCAATGCACCCTAACCAACACGTCTTTCGGACTGTGGGAGGAAACCGGAGCACCCGGAGGAAGCAGACATGGGAAGAACGTGCAGACTCCGCACAGAGTCACCCAAGCCGGGAATCGAACCCGGGTTCCTGGCGCTGTGACGCAGCAGTGCTAACCACTGTGCCACCCCTCTGACCTGCCCTGTAACAGCTCAGTAGCAAAGTTTGGAACCGTTCTTGCTCTGGGTATTTAATCCTGGGAACTGAACTGAGTTTGACAAACCCATGCCACAAACAGCATTGGCTTCCAATCTGAGTGCGCGGGTCGGAAAAGTCCGTGTTTTGGAACTAAAGGATCCACATTGAAATAAAAGACACCCAGAAAAATAATCATTCAGTAAATGAGATCCTGGAAATTACAAAGGGAGGGGTTAGGGATTGAAAATATTAGTGCAAATTAATTGAGGTTCGTATCAGTCAATTAAACTAACAAGGACATCACGGTCAAATCCAATCAGAAGGTGGGTGAGGTCAGGTGACATCTCCCATTAATATCAATCCATTTCAATTGATCGGGATAAGAGAAGTGAAACTCTACTCCTGCGGCACAGGAAGATCCCAAGCCTTGCCAATCTAGCCGGCCTCAGTCAGGGCTGAGTTTGAGAGCACGAACCCGCTCACCTTCCACCCACTCCTCCAGGACAAGGGGGGGTGGTGGGAGGAGGGTGGTGGGAATGATGCCAAGGTTCCTGCCACTGACTAATACCACACCACTCTGGCTTGGAAGGGCACATGTAGGAGAGGGGAGGGAGGGGCTGTAGAGCGAGGGCAAAACTTAGCTGCGACGCCTCCGGTAGCCAAATAGCCTGTCCTCACTCAATGCCGAGGCTCAGCCAGAAAGGAGTCACAATGCCTTCGAGAGGGGGATTTGGGGGGGGGGGGGGGAAACAAAGATCAAGTTATTGGCAAATCGTGATAAAAACTAATTGGGTCTGACGCGATCATTCCAGGCAGCGGTGCAAATGTAAACCTTTCCTGAACTTTATTTTTGGTTTTCCAACTTCCACCGGTAAACAGCTCTTTATTGATTTATCCCCGTAAAACTGAATCCCTCGATAATTCATCCTCCCTTACTGAGTCTTGGTAATCCCTTAAAAATCCCAAATACGTCCCTTAACACGCTTATATATATATATATATATATACAGCAAAGACAGTTCGCAAGGGGGACATGATCCTCACTGCAAAATAGGAAGGGTACCTGTATTCTCAGTTTTACGGTACAGGCCATAATTCTGACAGTAAATGCTCCCTCGGCTTTTACCATTCAAATAATAGAGGAATCACAAACCAACTTCACATTCATTTATATATATATATATAAATATATATATAAAATGTGTATATATTATCAATCAGTCAGCATTAAAGGAAAGGTCATTTCATCTATTTAAACTACTATGGAATGCAGGGATACTTAGTCAAGTTACAAGGCACTAGAATCAACTATGACCGCATCTGGCTGAACTAGTATCTAAGGTCATGACTGGCAGTCTTTCTCCAAAGCACAAATAAAGAACAGAGTGGAGGAGGAAGGTGAGGAGGATTTTTTTTTTGATGTTTACGACTGCATTTCCGTTCGCAACATCCACGGGAACCAACAACAAAAGAGTAATCTGTAACGAGAAGACAAGAGAGGGGAGGGCATTGAGACAGTCCGGAAACAGAGGAGCGAAGATTCGCAGAAGGCTGATCCAGACCCCACAGAGGATGAGCTCGAAACAATCCCAATCACCCATCCAACCCCGGACCCTCGCCTTGCCGGCTCGCTTCGACACGATGGTCGGAAATTCCAGCACCGTCCCGAAGACGGGGCTCGGTGGGAGTCAGCGCCGTACTGAAACCCGGAGGAGACCCCATTCTTGTAGCTAAACACCGTCCAGTCTCCCTCCTGTCAGTCCCACACTAAATCCTCCCACGCCCCTTCCTTCAGCACATAGCCCCAATCGAAGAAGTCCTTAGCGTCAGCTAAGCTGGAGTCTGCAAAGGCCTCCGCATCGGGGAAGAGGTACTGGACCAGGGTACTGGGTACAGGGAACAGATATTGACACCGGGTACTGGTAGTAACACAGGGCACAGAGGAACAGGTACTAACCCAGGGTACTGGGTACAGGGAACAGGTACTGTGTACAGGGTACAGGTACTAACCCAGGGTACTGGGTACAGGGAACAGGTACTGTGTACAGGGTACAGGTACTAGCACAGGGTACTGGGTACAAGGAACAGGTACTGACCAAGGGTACTGGGTTCAGGGAATAGGTAGTGGCACAGGGTACTGGGTACAAGGAACAGGTACTAACCCAGGGTACTGGGTACAGCAGACCAGGTACTGGCACAGAGTACTCGGTACAGGGAACAGGTAGTGGCACAGGGTACTGGGTACAGGGAACAGGTACTGGCACAGGGTACTGGGTACAGGGAACAGGTACTGGCACAGGGTACTGGGTACAGGGAACAGGTACTGGCACAGGTTACTGGGTACAGGGAACACATTGGCATAGGCAGTAATCCAGGATACAGGGTACAGGGAACAGGTACTGGGTACAGGGAACACTTACTGGCACAGGGTACTGGGTACAGGGAACAGTACTGGCAACAGGGTATTGGGTACAGGGACTAACACAGAATACTGAGTACAGGGTACAGGTACTGGGTACAAGGAACAGGTACTGGGTACAGGTACTAACTCAGGGTACTGGGTACAGGAAACAGGTACAGGTTCTGACAAAGGATCATCCAGACTTGAAACGTTGGCTCTATTCTCTCTCCACAGATGCTGTCAGACCTGCCGAGATTTTCCAGCATTTTCTGTTTTTGTTTCAGATTCCAGCGCCCGCAGTATTTTGCTTTTATCTCGGGTACTGGCCCGTGGCAGATTAAAAACCGCTTTCAGATAAACTTGGTCAGGTGCTGTGTTCCTCAACCTCACACAAGAAACAGAAGCAGGAGTGGCCTTCACCAGTCAGGGCGTTGAGTACAGGAGTTGGGACATTATGGCCGGGGCTCTACCAGCTTGCCCAGCACAGAATCGACGCGGGCAAGAGTCCGACAACGGAAATCTCTGTTGATCCCAGGCGAGAATTTCCGGTCTTGCCCGAACTAGGCCGTATAATCCCGCCCTCGGTTACAGTTGTATAAGGTGTTGGTGATGCTGCACATGGAGTATTGTGCACAGGTTTGGTCACCCTGTTATAGGATAAACTGGAAAGAGTGCAGAGAAGATTTACAAGGATGTTGCCAGGACGAGTGGGCCCGAGTTATAGGGAGAGGTCGGCCAGGCGAGGGGTTTATTCCTTGGGTCGTAGGAGAACGAGGGGGTGATCTCATTGAGGTGTATAAAATCATGAGGGGCATCGATAGGATGAATGCACAGTCTTTTTCCCAGGGAAGGGGAATTGAAAACTAGAGGGCAGAGGTTTAAGGTGAGAGGGGAAAGGTTTAAAAGGGACCCGAGGGCAACTTCTTCACGCAGAGGGTGGTGCGGATATGGAATGAGCTGCCAGAGAAAGTGGTTGAGGCAGATACAATAGCAACATTTAAAAAGCATTTGGATAAGTACATGGATGGGAAAGGGTTAGAGGGATATCCAAACACGGGCAACTGGGACTGACTGGGAGGACACCATGGCTGGCATGGACCAGTTGGGCCGAAGGGCCTGTTTCCGTGCTGTATTGCGCTATGACTCTATCCATTGAGCCATACTCCATGTAAATAGGACAGTCAGTGGCAATGGACTACTGACAGTGGAGTGGGGGTGGGTGGGGTGGGGGAGTTAGGGGTTCACAGCCATGCTTGATCCAGTCCTGCGGGGGCGTCCAAACATGCACGCTTTCCAGCAAGGGGCACCCAGAGGTTAACGCACCAACTGTGGGGGCTGATGCCAAAGTCTCAAGAATACAAGAGCAGGGATGTACTTCTGAGGCTGTATAAGGCTCTGGTCAGACCCCAGTTGGAGTATTGTGAGCAGTTCTGGGCCCCATATCTAAGGAAGGATGTGCTGGCCTTGGAAAGGGTCCAGAGGAGGTTCACAAGAATGATCCCTGGAATGAAGAGCTTGTCGTATGAGGAACGGTTGAGGACTCTGGATCTGTGCTCGTTGGAGTTCAGAAGGATGAGGGGGGGATCTTATTGAAACTTACAGGATACTGCGAGGCCTGGATAGAGTGGACGTGGAGAGGATGTTTCCACTAGTAGGAAAAACTAGAACCAGAGGGCACAACCTCAGACTAAAGGGACGATCCTTTAAAACAGAGATGAGGAGGAATTTCTTCAGCCAGAGAGTGGTGAATCTGTGGAACTCTTTGCCGCAGAAGGCTGTGGAGGCCGGGTCATTGAGTGTCTTTAAGACAGAGATAGATAGGTTCTTGATTAATAAGGGGATCAAGGGTTATGGGGAAAAGGCAGGAGAATGGGGATGAGAAAAATATCAGCCATGATTGAATGGTGGAGCAGACGCGATGGGCCGAGTGGCCTAATTCTGCCCCTATGTCTTCTGGTCTTATTGTCTTAAAGTCACGAAGTTGAACCTACCAATATTCCTGTGGCTCCGTTCCATCACCGGGCAGTGGGTTTACCAACTGAGTTTGTTTTACATGCCAGGAATAACACCACAAAAGGAGGCAGGAGGGATGGGAGCCACATTCTCATGTCTAAACCAAACCCACAGGCTGCCTCCCACCCCCCCCAACCCAACCCTTTGAAAACTCCCTTTCAGATACAACGCCCGAGAGTTTAGCTTCCCGTCCATCGCTGCCTCGTTCTCAGTGTCCACTCCTACACGTGAAACAATGCCAAAGGGCGTTAGAAAATGCAAAATAAAAATCTTCCCATCAACATACCAGTGGGTACACATTATTAGATGTGGGTTTCTTCAGAAAATCCAAAAGTGCTGTTCTGAAGTATTTTAACCAGCCTGTAAGATAGCAGTGACTCAGAACAGCACTTCCAACAGTCAGGATCAACCTTTGTCAAGGAAAGGGAACCTCGCTATTCAAGCCTTGCTTCTGGACATCAAACTGTTCCCCTTCCTCAAGAAGGGTTTCCAATTAAGTGGCACAACGGTTCCCCAGTGTGGGTTTGAACGTGCCATGCTCTGGCGAGCTGGTGCCATGCTCGTCCTCATCACTCACCTCCCCAACACCAAAGAGTCACAGGACAGGAGTGAAGGAGAAAGAGGCGGCTCAATAACTCCAAGAGCAAGTGTCACCGCCGCTCCATCAGCCCAGACTCTGTGAGGCCACGGCGGACATTTCCCCACTGTCGTTCGGGGGCAGAATTGGAAAGGAGCTTTGACCTGGGTGGATAAGGGGCAGTGATATTACCACTCCGTGCCCAGTGTGCCCAATGAAGGAACAGTGCTGTAAATTAAGTTGCCGTGGCAATGACGCTTCGAACAGTCAAGTGCTGATGACGCATCGCTGAGGGAGTTGGATACTGAGCTTGAACACATGCAGGGGAACTGAATCACCTCCAACAGACAAACCTGCCCTGGCCTCTTGCTGTGCAATTGCAACAAATACTCTCACACTCTCACACTCTCACACTCTCACACTCTCACACTCTCACACTCTCACACTCTCACACACTCACTCTCACACACTCACTCTCACACACTCACTCTCACACACTCACTCTCACACACTCACTCTCACACACTCACTCTCACACACTCACTCTCACACACTCACTCTCACACACTCACTCTCACACACTCACTCTCACACACTCACTCTCACACACTCACTCTCACACACTCACTCTCACACACTCACTCTCACACACTCACTCTCACACACTCACTCTCACACACTCACTCTCACACACTCACTCACTCACACTCACTCACTCACACTCACTCTCACACACTCACTCTCACACACTCACTCACTCACACTCACTCACTCACACTCACTCACTCACACTCACTCACTCACACATACACTCACTCACACACACACTCACTCACACTCTCACACACACATACTTTCTCTCTCACATATACACACACACACACTGTCTTGTAGGCATTATTAACAAAATGCAGGATTAGAATCACAGGGCGCACCAACAATAATTAATTCGCTCAGATGGTAATTTTAAAAACTAGTCAATTCAAAAGGTCATTTAGACCGTTATTTTAAAAGTTTAAAAAGTTTATTTATTGTCACAAGTAAGCTTACATTAACACTGCAATGAAGTTACTGTGAAAATCCCCTAGACGCCACACTCCGGCGTCTGTTCGGGTACACTGAGGGAGAATTTAGCATGGCCAATGCACCCTAACCGGCACGTCTTTCAGTCTGCAGGAGGAAACCGGAGCACCCGGAGGAAACCCACGCAGACACGGGGAGAACGTGCAGACTCCACACAGACAGTGACCCGAGGCCGGAATCGAACCCGGCTCCCTGGCGCTGTGAGGCAGCAGTGCTAACCCACTGTGCCACTGTGCCGCCCATCAAGAACATTCGGGGCCGACAGGGAGAAGGCGGAAACATTTGCAGTAAGTTGATGGGCTGAATAGCCTCGTCTGCTCTGTGACGATTCTGGTAATCTCTATGAGGCACTGGGATCAGGATGAAATTTAGTCTTAAGAATTTCAACGGCCCCCATTTTAAAAATGTACATTTGTTCTTTATTTCAATATTAGAATTAAAGAGGCAAAATTGGGAATTTGGAAAAGCAGAGTTGTTGGAGCATTGGTTGGGCCAGAACTGTGGCCCTCTGGCGCCATCACTGATCGGAGTGTATAATTACAGCACTTGTTCATGTGGGAAGTTCCATTCGAACTTCCATGTACACTTTAACAATGAAGTTTAAGGTTTTAAAGTTTATTTATTAGTGTCACAAGTAGGCTTACATTAACACTGCAATGAAGTTACTGTGAAAATCCCCTAGTCACCACACTCCGGCACCTGTTCGGGCACACCGAGGGAGAATTTAGCACGGCCAATACATCCTAACCGGCACGTCTTTCAGACTGAGGGAGGAAACCAGAGCACCTGGCATGATGGTTAGCACTGCTGCTTCACAGAGCCGGGGACCTGGGTTCGATTCCCAGCCTCGAGTCACTGTGTGGAGTCTGTATGTTCCCCCCGTGTCTGCGTGGGTTTCCTCCGGGTGCTCCGGTTTTCTCCCACAGTCCAAAGATGTGCTGATTAGGTGGATTGCCTGTGCTAAATTGACCCTAGTATCAGGGGGGTTAGCAGGGTAAATATGTAGGGTTACGGGAATAGGGCCAGGGTGCAGACTCAATGGGCCAAATGGCCTTCTTCTGCACTGTAGGGATTCTATGATTCACCCAGGGGAAATCCACGCGCAGACACGGGGGAGAACGTGCAAACTCCACACAGACAATGACCCGAGCCGGGAATCGAACCCGGGGCCCCTGGCGCTGTTTCAACTGTGATGAAAAAAGCCCTGATGAAAATATGCCAAGAATTTGACATCAAGGAGTAACGTTTTGCAAACAGGGAAGTGCACAATGAGGCTAGAAATTATTTTACTTTTTGCACAGCTAACTGTATGAGGTTGATGCAACTCCCTTGTTGAAACTCAGTAACTCCTTTCAAATCCCTCAGTGATCAGCCTTTTTGGTAACGTCCAAACCAGCAATTAATGAGGAAAAAAAAAAGTCTGGGGTAAAAGTTTGATATTCAGAAGATGCACTGGTGGCGAGATGTTCCCTTTTCAATTAACCCTTTGAATTCCATATGTTCTTTGTAAAGCTCACACTCTCCCGTGGCCTTCCATATATTACGCCGTAGGAGGAAAAGTGATCTTTCGGAGTTAAACCAGCCGCGTGGGGTACAACCCTTGTGACCTCACGTGAATTAGTGAAAGGCCAGTGGACCTCACTGTGCAGTGAACCCCAAGGCCTTCAAAGGGTTAATTTATATCAATAATCTCTTAATTACAATGACACAGTGCTCCCTCACACAATTGTGAAAGGCAAAGAGAGATCAAGGAACACACTGCTGCAGAAGAACCTACGTCAAGTGCCCTGCAATATTCCCAGCACCCTACAGGAGCCCCGAGTTTATTGCTTTCAGCAAAGCAGCAATGGAGTGGAGGAGGGAGGAGTGCTGAACTTTGGGGTGGCAGAGTGGTTAGCGCTGCTCCAGGGACCTGCGTTCGATTCCCGGCTTGGGTCACTGTTTGTGTGGAGTCTGCACGTTCTCCCCGTGTCTGCGTGGGTTTCCTCCCACACTCCAAAGAAGTGCGGGTTAGGTGCATTGGCCATGCTAAATTGCCCCTTAGTGTCCCGGGGTGCGTAGTTAGAGGGATTAGTGGGGTAAATATCTGTGGTTTCGTGTCTGGGTGGGATTGTTGTTGGTGCAGACTCGATGGACCGAATGGCCTCCTTCTGCACTGTAGGGATTCTATGATTCTATTGGATCTCATCCTCAATTTTCTCCCCTTTATCCCCTTCCGCAATTAGTTTATTTATTGTCACAAGTAGGCTTAGATTAACACTGCAATGAAGTTACTGTGAAAATCCCCTAGTTGCCACACTCCGGCGCCTGTTCGGGTACACTGAGGGAGAATTTAGCACGGCCAATGCACCCTAACCAGCACATCCTTTGGAGTGTGGGAGGAAACCGGAGCACCCAGAGGAAACCCACGCAGACACGGGGAGAATGTGCAAACTCCACACAGGCAGTGACCCGAGGTGAGAATCAAACCCGGGTACCTAGCGCTGTCAGGCAGCAGTGCTAACCACTGTGCCACCCTGAACCAGCGTATTGGGAATCCCTGAAACCAAAATACATCTCCGCACGATGGTTTCCCTTTACACACGGAACAGCAACTTAGTGAGGGAGCACTGAATGTCGCACCATTGATCTTGGAGCCAGGAGGTTGAAGCAACACCTCTCTGGCAACACGCTGAGGGGAGAAGGGAAGGAGACGAACAATTGCAGCAACTTAGAAACAGCCCAAGCCTGTTGCCAACAATGATGGACTATCCAACATGGTGGCAGCTTTCTCCCAGCCTGTACAGCCGAATCATCTGCTCAGGGTCCACCTGCTGCCATGTTGGATAGAGGCCAGGAACGCAGTTTATTCCCGGTCAGGAATGTCCGGGTTGCCACCAGAGATTGCCAAGTTCAAAACAAACCATCCCAGTGGCAGCGCCCCCGTCACGGTCTATTCGGGTTCGAAACCAATTTGGACAAGTTTACCGTCAACAGCGAGACCGTATCGGCACATGCGGGAGGGTCAAATCTCGGAGTGGCAAGAGATTGGTTTGAATCAAATTGTTTGAAAGGAACTTCACGCTCAGTTCAAATATTCTGGTATATGAATTGTTTTTGATAGAAGTCACCTTCCAAAGTGAGTTCACACAAAACGCAAACATTCCTCACCTCATTTGGCCCGTTACGTTCTCCACCTGCTACACGTGTCATGTACCATTCTCCGGGCAGTCTGCTCTGCGTGTCTCTGACCCGGGTCACCGGGTACTTGTTACAGTGACGCAACTAATGAACATATTGCTATCAGTGTGTCATAGAGGTCAAGGGAAAGTTCTCCAACACACGCAGCCAAGTCACACGTACATTGTGAAGGAAGCGCCAATCGTGTGACAAATATTTAGGTGACTGACAGCACCAAAGATTGGAGCATTGAAGATTAATAGGGCGGCGCGGTGGCACAGTGGGTTAGCGCTGCTGCCTCACAGCGCCAGGGACCCGGGTTCAATTCTCGGCTTGGGTCGCTGTCCGTGCGGAGTCTGCACCTTCTCCCCGTGTCTGCGTGGGTTTCCTCCGGGTGCTCCGGTTTCCTCCCACAGTCCGAAAGACGTGCGGGTTAGGGTGGATTGGCCGTGCTAAATTCTCCCTCAGTGTACCCGAACAGGAGTGTGGCGACTAGGGGATTTTCACAGTAACTTCATTGCAGTGTTAATGTAAGCCTTACTTGTGACACTAATAAATAAACTTTAAAAACGCTCTACAAAAAAAAAGGCAAAGAAAATCTAAAATAAAACAGAAAATGTTGGGACTTCCCATTCCATTTCACTTCAGGCTTTGTTTTTACTGGTTCGGTTTATTTTCTCAAATTGTTCTTTATTTTAAGTTAAAGTTTATTTATTGTCACAAGTAGGCTTACATTAACACTGCAATGAAGTTATTGTGAAAATCCCCCAGTCGCCACACTCCGGCGCCTGTTCGGGTACACTGAGGGAGAATTTAGCACGGCCAATGCACCCTAACCAGCACGTCTTTCGGACTGTGGGAGGAAACCGGAGCACCCGGAGGAAACCCACGCAGACACGGGGAGAATGTGCAGACTCCGCACAGACAGTGACCCGAGGCCGGGAATCGAACCCGGGTCCCTGGCGCTGGGAGGCAGCAGTGCTAACCACACTCCCAATGTAGCCAGTCACACCTTGTCTGGGCACATATTTTGTGGAGGAGGCAGAGACACAGGAAGAGGAGTGAGAGTTGGAGAGGGTTATTATTACCGAGAGAGGTTGCTGGGAAATATTAGACTGCAGTGTCAGGAGAGCTGGTCGCTAGCATTTCAGCAGGAGGTGGAGAAGGGAACCTTCACTATTCTATCCCTTACTTTGAAAACGCACTCAGCCTGATGCAGGGTAATGCCTTACCTGGATATAGAGCTCTCTGATGCAATGTCTTTGGGAGTCCTCACAGCTGCTAAATTCCTCTTGGGTTGAGTCACTGTGGAAACAGAAGATGAATCTTAGAATCACTGAATCCCTACAGTGCAGAAGGAGGCCATTCGGCCCATCGAGTCTGCACCGACCACAATTCCACCCAGGCACTATCCCCATAACCCTACATATTGACCCTGCTAATCCCCGACACTAGGGGGCAATTAGCACGGCCAATTCACCTAACCGGGAGAACGTGCAGACAACGTTTCGAGTCTGGATGACCCTTCATCAGAGCTCTATTCTCTCTGCACAGATGCTGTCAGACCTGCTGAGATTATCCAGCATTTTCTGTGTTTGTCCATTCTATGTTGGGGGTTTGGGGTGCGCACCGTCCCTTTAAGGGTACCAGTCACGTGACCCCGGAGATGGGCCTAGCTTCTCCCAGGGTGACCCTGGTTAAGCAGTCTAGCCCCTTACTGTGGGACAGTGCACATCTATAAAGCTTTCTCTGGTGTTAGTATAAAGTTTATTTATTAGTGTCACAAGTGGCTTACATTAACACTGAAGCAATGAAGTTACTGTGAAAATCCCCTAGTCGCCACACTCCGGCGCCTGTTCGGGTACACTAAGGGAGAATTTAGCACGGCCAATGCACCCTTAACCAGCACCTCTTTTGGACTGCGTGGGTTTCCTCCGGGAGCACCCGGAGGAAACCCACGCAGACACGGGGAGAACGTGCAGACTACACACAGACAGTGACCCAAGCCAGGAATTGAACCCGGGTCCCTGGCGCTGTCACACAGAGTTCTGGTCACCCAATTATAGAAAGGATATTATTAAACGAGAAAGAGTGCAGAAAAGATTTTCTAGGATGCTACCGGGACTTGATGGTTTGAGTTATAAGGAGAGGCTGGATCGACTGGGACTTTTTTCTCTGGAGCGTAGGAGGCTGAGGGGTGATCTTATAGAGGTCTATAAAATAATGAGGGGCACAGATCAGCTAGATAGTCAATGTCTTTTCCCAAAGGTAGGGGAGTCTAAAACTAGAGGGCATAGGTTTAAGGTGAGAGGGGAGAGATACAAAAGGGTCCAGAGGGGCATTTTTTCACACAGAGGGTGGTGAGTGTCTGGAACAAGCTGCCAGAGGTAGTAGTAGAGGCGGGTACAATTTTAAAAAAGCATTTAGACACTTACATGGGTAAGATGGGTATAGAGGGATATGGGCCAAATGCGGGGAATTGGGACTAGCTTAGGGGTTTAAAAAAAGGCGGCATGGACAAGTTGGGCCGAAGGGCCTGTTTCCATGCTGTAAATCTCTATGGTCTATCTTGTACCCTTTCCTACAACTGTGGAACTCTTTGCGTCCTACAATCTACAGGCTTCTGTTACCCGGTTTAACATTAATGGGATCACTCTTTCAGTGAGCCAGCACAGCACAATGGGCCGAATAGCCTCCTTCTGTGTGAAACTAGTCTCTGATAGTTCACCTTCCAAACCCACCACCACTTCCATCTAGAAGGAGAAGGGCAGCAGATACATGGGGAACACCACCACCTGCAAGTTCCCCTCCGAGCCACTCACCATCCCGACTTGGAAATATATCGGCCGTTCCTTCGCAGTCGCTGGGTCAAAATCCTGGAATTCCCTCCCTAACGGCATTGTGGGTCAACCCACAGCACGTGGACTGCAACGATTCAAGATGGCGGCTCACCACCACCTTCCCAAGGGGCAACTAGGGATGGGCAATAAATGCTGGGCCCAGCCAGCGACGCCCGTGTCCCATGAATGAATAACAAAAGTGCCTCTTTGCCCTGTTAAAGTGATAGAAACTTACTTGTTACTTGGTGAATCTTTTTGCCAACAGTGCCATCACTCAGGGGACCCTTCGGGCCAGCGATCCTGTACTTGCAAAAGAAGAAGACATTATTAATGTTGATGTCCCTTCCAACAGTGGCATATATCTCATTTCCTTTTGCAGAATAATGCAGTTTGCCAGCGTGGGTCCACAGGAAGAGAGATTTGAGAGAGGCCATTTTTTGGTTAGTTATTCCCACAGCAGATCCCGACCCACAGTGAAACAATGGGTCATAACTCCCAACCTCAGCATCCAGCTAAGAGAGAATGGGGTCATCGGGGGCAGGGGCCCCGATTTGGGGGGGGGGGGGGTGGGGGGTGGTTGGATCAGGTTCGGGGGAGGGGTGGGGGAGTCCCATGCAGCTGGGGTGGAAGCTAGCGATTTAAATCATTTTGTCAGGTGGTTCATCGCGCAGCGCGATTGTCCAGGGGAACCCGGTGTTTCCCGTGTCAACCCTAACCTGGGCACTTCCCAGAGGAATTCTCTGGGACGTACCCCAATCCAGATCCGACACTGGGGGGCCCAGTGGAGGAAGTTATGGGCCAATAAGACTCCCAAGCACTGTCAACATTTCATAGAATCATAGAATCCCTACAGTGCAGGAGGAGGCCATTCGGCCCATCGAGTCTGCGCTGATTCTCTTGACAGAGCATCTTACCCAGGCCCTATCCCCGTAACCCCATCTATTTGCCCCGCTAATCCCCCTACACATATCGGGACTCTCAAGGACAATTTATCATGGCCAATGCACCTAACCCGCACATCTTTGGACTGTGGGAGGAAACCGGAGCACCCGGAGGAAACTCACACAGACACGGGGAGAACGTGCAAACTCCACACAGAGTGATTCTTCTTCCAATGCCGGGATTGCTGACGGTGCAGGCACAATGGGCCAAAATGGCCTCTTTCTGGAGGGTATTAGCTATGAGGAGAAGTTTGTTCTCACAGAAAGTCAAGTACTAGTGGACATAAGTTCAAGATGCGTGGGGAAAAGTTTAGACGAGAAGTGCGAGGCAAGTTTTTACACAGAGGGTGGTGAATATCTGGGACGCGCTGCCCGGGGAGGTGGTGGGAGCAGGTACGATAGAGGCATTTAAGGGGCAACTGGACAAATACATGAATAGGACGGGAATGGAAGGATACGGACTCCCTAAGTGTATACGGTTTTAGTTTAGGCAGGCATCATGATCGGCGCAGGCTTGGAGGGCCGAAGGGCCTGTTCCTGTGCTGGGCTTTGTTCTTGCTGCACTGTAAGGATTCTACGATTCTATGATTCATCTTCCGAGGCCAGGATTGAACCCGGGTCCCTGGAGCTGTGGGGCAGCAGTGCTAACCACTGTGCCGCCCCTTCACTATAACTGTCTACTATTAAGAACATAAGAAATAGGAGCAGGAGTAGGCCATCTAGCCCCTCGAGCCTGCCCCGCCATTCAATAAGATCATGGCTGATCTGACGTGGATCAGTACCACTTACCCGCCTGATCCCCATAACCCTTAATTCCCTTACCGATCAGGAATCCATCCATCCGCGCTTTAAACATATTCAGCGAGGTAGCCTCCACCACCTCAGTGGGCAGAGAATTCCAGAGATTCACCACCCTCTGGGAGAAGAAGTTCCTCCTCAACTCTGTCTTAAACCGACCCCCCTTTATTTTGAGGCTGTGTCCTCTAGTTTTAACTTCCTTACTAAGTGGAAAGAATCTCTCCGCCTCCACCCTATCCAGCCCCCGCATTATCTTATAAGTCTCCATAAGATCCCCCCTCATCCTTCTAAACTCCAACGAGTACAAACCCAATCTCCTCAGCCTCTCCTCATAATCCAAACCCCTTATCTCCGGTATCAACCTGGTGAACCTTCTCTGCACTCCCTCCAATGCCAATATATCCTTCCTCATATAAGGGGACCAATACTGCACACAGTATTCCAGCTGCGGCCTCACCAATGCCCTGTACAGGTGCATCAAGACATCCCTGCTTTTATATTCTATGCCCTTCGCAATATAGGCCAACATCCCATTTGCCTTCTTGATCACCTGTTGTACCTGCAGACTGGGCTTTTGCGTCTCATGCACAAGGACCCCCAGGTCCCTTTGCACGGTAGCATGTTTTAATTTGTTTCCATTGAGATAGTAATCCCATTTGTTATTATTTCCTCCAAAGTGTATAACCTCGCATTTCTCAACGTTATACTCCATTTGCCATATCCTCGCCCACTCACTCAGCCTGTCCAAATCTCTCTGCAGATCTTCTCCGTCCTCCACATGATTCACTTTTCCACTTATCTTTGTGTCGTATTAGGCTGAGTGGGACCTGAAGCCTCTGATTCAAAGGGGAAAGGTTACCCACTGAGCCGCAGGTGACACCCTCAAGATCCGACACCCAGAGCAGCCAGAACAGCCTTCGATCACTGAAATCTCTGGACAGCCTTTAGACTCATCCAATGTCCACGGAATGAGGAGGGATGATGAATAATATCTCCTCGGCTAAAGGAGGAAAAAAATATCAAACCATGGGAGCAACTGCAGGGGGGGGGTTAAATGTTAACTGGCTCAGAGTGGCCTAGGGTGACTCCTCAAGTGTTGGAGCAATGAATTTCTTTAGTAAAACTTTTTATTAAAAAAAGGTGCAATAAAGAAACTTCATTACTCCAACACTTGAGGCCACACCGTGGGACATTCCAAGCCAATTAATATTAAATTTGGCTGCTTTACATGGGGCCCTCTGGACACAGTACAGTACAGCACAGGAAACAGGCCCTTCGGCCCTCCAATCCTGTGCAGCTCCTTGGTCCAACTAGACCATTAGAACACAAGAACACAACAGCTGGTATCGAATGAATGTTACCTCTGCACTCTGGAGGGAGGGGCAAACACTCCATACTTTGGAGAACAAGTGTAATACCGCACACCAAACACTGAACCATCGTGTTTCCCGGTCGCTTTGTCCAGCTCAATACCGTACCAGTACCCTGTGAAAAAAACAGCATGATGTGGAGATGAAAAAAAACAGCAAACAGCTTTGACTTATGACAGATAAATCAATATGAACAACCAACTTTTTAAGATTCATTCTTGGGACATGGGCGTCGCTGGCTGGGCCAGCATTTATTGCCCATCCCTAGTTGCCCTTGGAGGGCAGTTGAGAGTCAACCACATTGCTGTGGCTCTGGAGTCAAATGTAGGCCAGACCGGGTAAGGACAGCAGATTTCCTTCCCCAAAGGGAGCCAGATGGGTTTTTCCGACAATCGACAATGGTTTCATGGTCATCAGTAGATTCTTAATTCCAGATATTTTTTATTGAATTCAAATTCCACCATCTGCCGTGGCGGGATTCGAACCCGGGTCCCCGGAACATTAGCTGAGCTTCTGGATTCATAATCTAGCGATAATACCACTAGGCCACCGCTTCCCCTGAGCAACAACACAGATCAAAACCAAAGCAAAATACTGCGATGCTGGGAATCTGAAATAAAAACAGAAAAATGCTGGAAAACCCAACAGGTCTGGCAGCGTCTGCGGAGAAAGAAACAGAGTTAAGGTTTCGAGTCCCTATGACCCTCCTCCAGAGGTTTTCTCAGCCCTGGAGCACAGTCACACAGACTCTGGATGTTAACTCCCTTTCTCCACGCATACTGCCAGACCTGTGGGGTTTTCCCAGCATTTTTCTGTTTAAATTTCAGTTTAAATAGTTACTAGGCACCAGAAGCAACTAATAAAAATCAGAAAAGGCTGGGAACGCACAGCAGGTCAGCAGGGGGTGGCCCAGTGGTTAGCACTGCTGCCTCACAGCGCCAGGGACCCGGGTTCGATTCCCCGCTTGGGTCACTGACTGTGGAGTCGGCACGTTCTCCCCGTGTCTGCGTGGGTTTCCTCTGGGTGCACCAGTTTCCTCCCACATTCCGAAAGACGTGCTGGTTAGGTGGACTGGCCGTGCTAAATTCTCCCTCAGGCGCCGGAGTGTGGCGACTAGGGGATTTTCACAGTAACTTCATTGCAGTGTTAACGTAAGCCTACTTGTGACACTAATAAATAAACTTTTAACAGGTCAGGAGAGAGGAACGTAGGGCTTAGAGTGTCCGATCCTCACAATGCCTCATCAGATCATAGAACAAAGATCATAGAATCCCTACAGTGCTGAAGGAGGCCATTCAGCCCATCAAGTCTGCACTGACCCCTATCTGTGTAACCCCACATATTTACTCTGCTAATCCCCCTGACACTAAAGAGCAATTTAGCATGGCCAATTACAGGTGAAGAAGTTTCCAGAACGAACAGCCTTGTGCAGACTCGGTTCTCTCAACCCTGGCTCCTTTTTTCTCGATACTGAAGGATTGTCAACATCCATGAACAGGTCTGGACATAAAAAAAGTGACCGACAGAAGCAATGGCTTCACTGAGGGGCACTTCCTCATGGATTGAACATGAATTAATTCAGGAATGCCACCATCTGTCCACTGATACCCATGTCACATGTATTCCGTAAACTAGGAGACCAACATCTGTGTCAATAGATAACCCGGCTGCTGTTGGGGTGTGGTAGCCTCCTGGTTATGTTACTGTTTGAAGTTTATTTATTAGTGTCACGAGTAGGCTTACATTAACACTGCAATGAAGTTACTGTGAAAATCCCCTAGTCGCCACACTCCGGCGCCTGTTCGGGTACACTGAGGGAGAATTTAGCACGGCCAATGCACCCTAACCAGCATGTCTTTCAGACTGTGGGAGGAAACCAGAGCACCCGGAGGAAACCCACGCAGACATGGGGAGAATGTGCAAACTCCATACAGACAGTCACCCAAGCCAGGAATTTGAACCTGGGTCCCTGGCGCTGTGAAGCAGCAGTGCTAACCACTGTGCCGCTCACGGGACTAGTAAACCAAAAACCCAGAGATGTGAATTCAAATCCCACCAGTTTGTAAAATTCAATTCAGCTGGATAACTAAAACTAAAGTTTATTTAACCAACTCAATAAAATAACTGACTGTTAAACCTGGAGCTGAAAGCTGCTATCGGCTAATATAATGAGTTGTAAAATACCAACAGGTCTACAGCGGAGGAAACTGTTCTTATCTTGCCTGGGTCTATGTGTTGTTGATTACCTGGAATCATGTTCCAGAGTGATTTAGTATTTACAACACAGACACCAGCCTTTAAGCCTCAGTGTGGGATTTATCAGTGGCACAGTGGTTAGTGCTGCTGCCTCACAGCGACAGGGACCTGCGTTCAATTCTGACCTCGGGTGACTGTCTGTGTAGAGTCTGCACATTCTCCCCATGTCTGCGTGGGTTTCCTCCCACAGTATGCAGTTAGATGGATTGGCCATAGTAAATTGTCCCTTAGTGTCAGGGGTCTAGCAGGGTAAACATGGGATAGGGTTTGTTGTTTAATTATTTATTAGTCACAAGTAAGGTTTACAGTAACGCTGCAATGAAGTTACTGTGAAATTCCCCGAGTCCCCACACTCCGGCGCCTGTTCGGGCCAACGCACCCTAACCAGCACGCCTTTCAGACTGTGGGAGGAAACCGGAGCACCCGGAGGAAACCCAGGCAAACACGGGGAGAACATGCGGACTCCGCACAGACAGTGACCCGAGCCGGGAATCGAACCGGGGTCCCTGACGCTGTGAAGCAGCAGCGCTAACCACTGTGCCACCCTGTTGGGATTGTTGTCGGTGCAGGCTCGGTGGGCCAAATGGCTGAAGGGATTCTATGATTACTGGCAGGGTCTTGAACCCCATACGAGAGTCAGCCACATCGCTGTGGATCTGGAATCGCTTGTAAGATGGCAAGTTTCATGGTCATCAGTAGATTTCTAATTCCAGACTTTTATTTAAATCAAATTTCACCACCTGCCGTGGTGGGATTCGAACCCGGGTCCCTGGATTACTCGGCCAGTGACAATACCACTACCCCACCGCCTCCCCTGAGTGTTTGCGGTTCCTTCAGATCCAGCAACATTCCAAGGCAGGACGGTGGTTAAGGACTTGTTAACTGCTACAGAGATCGTGATGCTGGAACCTACGCCCCGTTCCGCGCATCGCTTCACGACATCACTCACCTGGGGCAAAGTCTGTTTTGCCGTAATACCGAATTATTCCTGGCTTCTGACCAGCCACCAGCACTTGGTCACCAATCTCGATCTTCACGCCCTCTCGATCGAGGCTGCCCACTGACAGCGACTTCCTTCTCAAAGCTGAGGACAAACACAGGGATGAAACTGGAGGCCATGCCAATGCAGATACGGACTGCGCGAGGTGCGTCACCTGGCAGAGTGGCTCACTCTTGGCAACGAGGGCCAAGCCTTTGGATCGAGTAGGGAATCACAACGCGCAACTAAATCAGATCACCAAACGGCGTGTAGCCAACAAGGAGACACTTACACAGGGAGGCCCTGCCCCTAATTAGTCTCATGGAACTGCTGTAGTAATTGACAATTGGTCAGGGAGCTTCAATAATAGTTGAGCGAGATGATAAAGATTTTTATTGCCTGAAATAACTCCTCAGAGGCCGGTGACCCTTCACCAGATTCCCTTTTATTTACAAACTCAATTCTTCCCCTTCATCCTTCAGATACAACATTAGAATCCGGAGTGGTGGAATCCCTGAACCCCCTCGTTACATAGACAGGCGAGACTCCCTGATTGAGCAGGGAATCGAAGAACAAAGAACAAAGAAAATTACAGCACAGGAACAGGCCCTTCGGCCCTCCAAGCCTGCACCGACCATGCTGCCCGACTTAACTAAAACCCCCTACCCTTCCAGGGACCATATCCCTCTATTCCCATCCTATTCATGTACTTGTCCAGACGCCTCTTAAAAGTCATTACCTCAATCAGGGAGCTCATATTCCAAGAGGCCCACCTCATGCGTCTTGTTAAGGTCTTTTATTTTCATTCATTCATGGGACATGGGCATCGCTGGCTGGGCCAGCATTTATTGCCCATCCCTAGTTGCCCTTGGAGGGCAGTTGAGAATCAACCACATTGCTGTGGCTCTGGAGCCACATGTAGGCCAGACCGGGTAAGGACGGCAGATTTCCTTCCCTAAAGGGACATTAGTGAACCAGATGGGTTTTTCCAACAATGGTTTCATGGTCATCAGTAGATTCTTAGTTCCAGATTTTTTTTATTGAATTCAAATTCCACCATCTGCCGTGGCGGGATTCGAACCCGGGTCCCCAGAACATTAGCTGAGATTCTGGATTTATTGTCTAGCGATAATACCACTAGGCCATTGCCTCCCGACTGCCCCTCAAATGAGGACTTAACAATTTAATTAACAGCAGAGTTTAAATTCCCTTAAGTTCATGACAGCTGCAAATGTTACACACAAAGAATATTCACCCACACGTTTTGACCTGTATTCACAGGTTAAATTAAACCGAGGTGCATATTAAAAGTGTTTTGTCACATGCACTGAGACTAAGTCACAGGAGGCTAAGGAAATTTGGCATGTCAGCTACGACTCTCACCAACTTTTACAGATGCACCATAGAAAGCATTCTTTCTGGTTGTATCACAGCTTGGTCTGGGGCTCCTGCTCTGCCCAAGACCGCAAGGAACTACAAAGGGTCATGAATGTAGCCCAATCCATCACGCAAACCAGCCTCCCATCCATTGACTCTGTCTACACTTCCCGCTGCCTCGGCAAAGCAGCCAGCATAATTAAGGACCCCACGCACCCCGGACATTCTCTCTTCCACCTGGGATGGGATTGTTGTCGGTGCAGACTCGATGGGCCGAATGGCCTCCTTCTACGCTGCAGGGATTTTATGACTCGAGCACAAATTCTCTGCTGATACTCTCAGTGGGGTACTGAGGGAGTGCTGCACTGTCAGGTACGCCGTCACTCGGTTGAGACCTTAAAACCGAGGCCTGTTCCTTGGGTCGAGGTAAAGGCTATTACTCCCAGCAAGGAGAAGTGCTTAAAGCAAGGAGTGATGACATTGCAGACGCCCTAGCCCGTGTTCGCTTTGAGTGAGGCTCCCACAGAGGAACACAGCCACCATTGAAAGAACAGAGTCTTCCTAAGGATCAACCTTCAACCATTCCCCACAAAACAAAACAAGACTAGCTGCTCATTCCGGAGGGATATCCTTGCTATAGAGGGAGTACAGTGAAGGTTTACCAGGCTGATTCCGGGATGGCAGGTCTGTCATATGAGGAGAGACTAAGTTGGTTAGGATTATATTCACTGGAGTTTAGAAGAGTGATTTTGATTTATTATTGTCACATGTATTAGCATACAGTGAAAAGTATTGTTTCTTGTGCACTATACAGACAAAGCATACCATTCATAGAGAAGGAAAGGAGAGGGTGCAGAATGTAGTGTTACAGTCATAGCTAGGGTGTAGAGAAAGATCAACTTAATGCAAGGTAAGTCCATTCAAAAGTCTGACAGCAACAGGGAAGAAGCTGTTCTTGAGTCTGTTGGTACGTGACCTCAGACTTTTGTATCTTTTTCCCAATGGAAGAGAGAATGTCCGGGGTGCGTGGGGTCCTTGATTATGCTGGCTGCTTTGCCGAGGCAGCGGGAAGTGTAGACAGAGTCAATGGATGGGAGGCTGGTTTGCGTGATGGATTGGGCTACATTCATGACCCTTTGTAGTTCCTTGCCGTCTTGGGCAGAGCAGGAGCCATACCAAGCTGCGATACAACCAGAAAGAATGCTTTCTATGGTGCATCTGTAAAAGTTGGTGAGAGTCGTAGCTGACGTGCCAAATTTCCTTAAGTCTTCTGAGAAAGTAGAGGTGTTGGTGGGGCTTTCTTAACTATAGTGTTGGAATGGGGGGACCAGGACAGGTTATTGGTGACCTGGACACCTAAAAACTTGAAGCTCAGAGGGGATTTCATAGAAACTTATAAAATTCTAACAGGGTTAGACAGGGTAGATTCAGAAAGAATGTTCCCGATGGTGAGGGAGTCCAGAACTAGGGGTCATAGTGTGAGGATAAGGAGTACACCTTTTAGGACTGAGGCGAGGAGAAGGTTCTTCATCCAGAGGGTGGTGAATGTGTGGAATTCACTACCACAGAAAGTAGTTGAGGCCAAAACATTGTGATTTGAAGAAGAAATTAGATATAGCTCTTGGGATTAAAGGAACCGAGGGATATGCGGGGGAAGGGGGGAATCAGTATGTTGAATTTGATGATCAGCCATGATCATAATGAATGGCGGAGCAGACTCGAAGGGCCGAATGGCCTCCTCCAGCTTCTAGTTTCTATGTTTCAGCTCGTTGCTCTCTGAGGCATCTTACTGAGTACACTGAGCTGATGTGCTGGCAGCAGCCACTACACGTGTGAAGGGCGTTGAGCGGTTTTTGGGAGATATTAACCAAGGCGGAAAATACTTCAATCGCCATCATACAACTCAGAAATTCAAATCGAGACAAAAGTACCTTTTTTATCTTTCTTTGTCTTCCCAGTCATTCGGGAGAAATCCATCCTGGGAGTTCTGGGTGTGGACGTTACGGATGAAGGAGTCTGATCGAGAACTTTGCTGATTTTAGACACCGGAGAAAAATAACCTGTAAAAAAAATGTATGCAAATTGGAAGTGTGAAATGAGCACAACGATCGCACAGCAGCACGGCGGCACAGCGGTTAGCACTGCTGCCTCACAGCGCCAGGGACCTGGGTTCAATTCCCGGCTCGGGTCACTGTCTGTGTGGAGTCTGCACGTTCTCCCCATATCTGCGTGGGTTTCCTCCGGAAGCTCTGGTTTCCTCCCACAGTCCAAAGATGTGCGGGTTAGGTGGATTGGCCGTGCTAAATTGCTGCTTAGTGTCAGGGGGGTTAGCAGGGTAAATGCATGGGGTTACGGGTATAGGGCCTGGGGTGGGATTGTTGTCGCTGCAGGCTCGATGGGCCGAACGGCCTCCTTCTGCACTGTAGATTCTATAATTCTAAGAAGCTAAAACTGTCCAATCCAGCGACTAGAATAGAATGCCTACAGTACTGGAGGAGGCCATTTGGCACCGAGAACAATCCCACCCGGGCCCTATCCCCGTAACCCCACATATTTACCCCGCTAATCTCCCTGACACTAAGGGGCAATTTAGCACGGCCAATCCATCGAACCCGGAAATCTTTGGACTGTGGGAGGAAACCGGAGCACCCAGAAGAAACCCACGCAGACACGGGGAGAACGCGCAAACTCCACACAGACAGTGACCCGAGGCCGGGAATTGAACCCGTGTTCCTGACGCAGTGAGGCAGCAGTGCTAACCCACTGTGCCACCGTGCCGCCCCATTTATAACATCCTTTGCTAAGAGACGCACAAACAGCTCCCGATCCCAGGCTAAACGAACCACTTAGTGTGGTCGTAAATCACACAGACCAGACAGGCTCTCCCAGTCAATCTTGGAATCTTGCCAATAGCTCATTCCAGCAGGAGTGGGGCAATTAAACTGAGTGCCCCAAACTCGGGTGGAATTGGGGAGGGGGGTAAAGAATTCTATTACCCTCCCCTCTCTCGGTCGCTGTCCAGCAACTCCTTTTTGTGTAAACATGAGGCGACAGCTCAACTCTCTTCCTCTTCCTGCCACAGTCGAATAGCCCGCTGCAAGAATGACAAACTTGGATGAGATACAGAGAGGGGTTCAGCAGGGCAGGAAGGCTGCTGTGGGGGTAGATGGAGTACAAAAGACCCCAGTCAACACAATATCATTTTGCAGAATTATAGAATCCCTACAGTGCAGAAGGAGACCATTCGGCCCATCGAGCCTGCACCCGACAACAATCCCACCCTTAGTGTCAGGGGGATTAGTGGGGCAAATATGTGGGGTTACAGGGATAGGGCCCTATCCCCGTAACCCCACATATTTGCCCCACTAATCCCCCTGACACTAAGGGGCAATTTAGCATGGCCATTCCACCTAACCTGCACATCTTTTAACTGTGGGAGGAAACTAGAGCTTCCGGAGGAAACCCACGCAGACATGGGGAGAACATGCAAACTCCACACAGACAGTGACCCAAGCCTGGAGTTGAACCCGGGTCCCTGGCGCTGTGAGGCAGCTAACCACTGTGCCATCTATTATATTTAACCTCTTCTTAGCTAGTTTAAAAATATGCGTTTTGGTCTCATCCCCTAGTTGCCACACTCCTGTTCGGGTACACGGAGGGAGAATTTAGCACGGCCAATGCACCCTAACCAGCACGTCTTTCGGACACGGGGAGAACATGCAAACTTTCCTCAATATATAATTAAGCAAATGAACATATGATGGTTGAGAGGTGATCTAATTGAGGTATTTAAAATCATCCAAAATGACAAATATTTCCTGCAGTGGGGAAATTCAAAGCCAGGATGTTGTGATCTAATTGTCTGGTGGATCCAGATCGAGGGGCCGAATGGCCTTCTCTTCCTATCTCAGTGAGAGAATCGGACCTACTTTCCAGATGGAGGAAAACCTCCCCGAGCGAGCTCTCCTTACCATGTTTCGGAGGGCAAATAAAATAGCTTATCCCTCCGACGCTTCCATCATTCTTGCCTTCTGGCTCATCCAGCTCCACGCCAATCCACTGCCCGCTGGCAAACTCCGTGGTGCCGCAGAATCGCAGCGTTCCGATCTGGAACAGGTGAAGAAAACAATCACAGGTTTCAATCTACAGGAGACACGGAGAGTGAAGAGCAAGAGTGCCAGTGAGTATAGATATGGGATTCACCACGGTTCTGTTTTTTTATTCATTCATGGGATCTGCACGGTGGCACAAGTGGTTAGCACTGCTGCCTCACAGCGCCAGGGACCCGGGTTCGATTCCTGGCTTGGGTCACTGTCTGTGCAGAGTCTGCACACACTCCCCGTGTCTGTGTGGGTTTCCTCCGGGTCCCCCAGTCTCCTCCCACTGTCCAGATTAGGTGTATTAGTCACGCTAAATTATCCCTTGTCAGGGGGGTTAGCAGGGTAAATATGTGGAGTTGAGGGCATAGGGCCTGAGTGGGATTGTTGTTGGCGCATTCTTGATGGGCAGAATGGCCTGTAGGGATTCTATGATTAGACTTTCAATTCCAGATTTTTACTGAATTCAAATTCAAACCTTCAACAGGATTAGACAGGGTCGATTCAGAAAGAATGTTCCCGAAGGTGGGGGGAGTCCAGACTAGGGATCATAGTTTGAGGATAAGGGGTAAACCTTTTAGGACTGAGGTGAGGAGAAATGTCTTCACCCAGAGGGTGGTGAATGTGTGGAATTCACTCCCACAGAAAGTGGTTGAGGCCAAAACGTTGTGTGATTTCAAGAAGAAATTAGATTTCGCTCTTGGGGCTAAAGGGATCAAGGGATATGGGGGGGAAGGGGGGGGATCAGGATATTGAATTTGATGATCAGCCATGATCATAATGAACGGCGGAGCAGGCTTGAAGGGCCGAATGGCCATCGCCTCCCCATGTTCTGGACTGTTGGCTTCTTGCCTAGATTTCTTAAGGTAAGCAGCAAACATTGGCAATGCGCAGCGCTGGCTGGATAGAGAAGGCAGGTGCCAGACAGCCGGTGTTACAATGAGCATTCGCCCCTCTCCAAAGCCTCCTCACCTTATCCGTATCCACAAGGACTCGGTCCCCGAGTTTCAGGCCCAGCGAGGTCAGCATCAGGTTTCCTGGGATGTTGTCGTAATTCGGCAGGGTGACCTTGGGAAGGTTGCAGCTCAGAGGTACTGCATCGAGCAGCAGCTGCTTCAGCTCCTTGGCAACCATGGCAGCTTCAGCCTTATCCAGAGTCATGTCCATTGGGTCTGGCACAACATCGGCCGGAACCTGCCCCTTCCGGTTCTGTTGGATGGGAGAAGATTCGGAAACCAAAACATTTAAAACAGGAGCGAGAGAGAGAGAGAGAGAGACAGGGAGTCTACTCATGAGTGAGGTATTCCGAGTATGGAGTGGGGGCGGGGCGGGGAACAATAGTGAAAAAGGCCAAACACATTTTTCTTGTACACTCCTGGGATGTGTACATCGCTGGCTAGGCCAGAATGTATCGCCCATTCCTAATTACCCTTGAGAAAATGATAGTAAGTTACCCCCCTGGTATTTACCTTTTTCCTATAGGCCATTTCAGAGGGGCATGGGACATGGGCATTGCTGGCCAGCCAGCATTTATTGCCCATCCCTTGTTGCCCTTGAAGGGCAGTTCAGATTGTGGTGAACCATTGTTGGTTCCCACCAGGGAGTGCTGAGCCATGGTCTGGCCAGTACTATGAGTCTGTAAATATGTTACTGTTGGGGTTAGGGTTGGGCTGTTCTACCTGTTAATATAGTTGTTATGGTACACCCCAGTCGGCTCCGCCTCCTGGGAGAGGTATAAAGGTCACTGCTCTGCCTGGTGACCCTTTAGTCTGGGATCGTGTACTGTATATGGTAGCTCTGTTATTGTTGGCAATAAAAGCCTTTATTTCCCGAGTACATCACGCCTCTCGTGTGTTATATCGCGCATCACAGATTCAACCACATTGCTGTGGCTCTGGAGTCACATGTAGGCCAGACCGGGTAAGAACAGCAGATTTCCTTCCCCAAAGGGGCATTTGTGAACCAGATGGGCTTTTAACAGCAATCTATCAATATTTATCCTAGATTTATTAACTAATTGAATTTAAGTTTTTGATTTGATTTGATTTATTATTGTCACATGTATTAACATAGTGAAAAGTATTGTTTCTTGCGCGCTATACAGACAAAGCATACCATTCATAGAGAAGGAAAGAAGAGGGTGCAGAATGTAGTGTTACAGTCATAGCTAGGGTGTAGAGAAAGATCAACTTAGTGCGAGGTAGGTCCATTCAAAAGTCTGACGGCAGCAGGGAAGAAGCTGTTCTTGAGTCGGTTGGTACGTGACCTCAGATTTTTGTATCTTTTTCCTGAAGGAAGAAGGTGGAAGAGAGAATGTCCGGGGTGCGTGGGGTCCTTAATTATGCTGGCTGCTTTGCCGAGGCAGCGGGAAGTGTAGGCAGAGTCAATGGATGGGAGGCTGGTTTGCGTGATGGATTGGGCTACATTCACAACCTTCTGTAGTTCCTTACGGTCTTGGGCAGAGCAGGAGCCCATACCAAGCTGTGATACAACCAGAAAGAATGCTTTCTATGGTGCATCTGTGAAAGTTGGTGAGAGTCGTAGCTGACGTGCCAAAGTTCCTTAGCCTTCTGAGAAAGTAGAGGCGTTGGTGGGGCTTTCTTAACTATAGTGTCGGCATGGGGGGGACCAGGACAGGTTGTTGGTGATCTGGACACCTAAAAACCTGAAGCTCTCAACCATTTGGTTCCCCCAATGGTCATGGATTTGCAGTTGTGTCACCAGAGTATGAGACCGGATTACTAGTCCAGTGACAATGCACTGTGCTACTTAATGTCGGGTTTGCTCAGTGCCTGGTGCTGGGATGGGTGAGTCACGTGGAGTGGGCAGCAAATCCACAGTATACTCGCTGTACATGCAATGTACACCGCAGAGACTGCAGCAGCTCAAGAAGGCATGTCACCACCATCTTCTCAAGGGGCAATTAGGGATGGGCAATAAATGCTGGCCTGGCCAGTGATGCCCATCCATCAATTAAGACCTTCACTCTTTCCAACCTTCGCAAATCCAGAAAATTTACTCTTGGATGCAGAGATCCTGCAACATTATCCCAGCAAAGCCAATATGAAAGCAAGTGTGACCTTAGCGTCCCTTTAAGAGATTTTTAAAAAAAATCATGATCTCTGCAGCTTAGATGATGTCATTGTGGGAGGGGGGGGGGGAAATCTCAGCAGCTCAGGGGACAGGAATTTCAGTTTCAGTTTGTGAGGTGGAGTGCTAAAGCATCAAGTCCCTCTCTCTCTCTCCCTGTTTGGTTATTGTTAATTCTGCTGGTTAGCTGAAAACAAGATCTTGCTTCCCTGCAGGATGGAAGTCTGCTGTGTTTTTTGGGGCTGGACCAGAGTCTCTCTCGTGCTTTGGAAAGCTGTCTTGTTCTCAAACTGCTCTGAATCACAGGAGTGAATCTGCAGCCTCATAAGGAAAAGAATCGATCCCAGTATCGAGTGAGTATTTGTCTGTGCTGCGTCAAACCTGTAAAAGGTTTTTTTGTTGTCTATGGGTTTTGGTTTTAATTGAAACAGTGATATTCATTAAAAGTTATACATTATCGTGGTTGTTTTGATTCTTGTTTGTAATTAATAAAGGTTCTTGCTAATTTTCTTACTGTACATGTTAACTATATTCTTAAATAAACTTTGTTCGGTAAAAGCTCCCTAGTGGGTCATTTGAATCATACCCTGAAGTGAAACATCTCATGCTTATCCTAGCCAAATTCAAGATGCAAAACTTATAATCCAGGAGGGTTCCATAAAACACTTTGGAGTTTTTAACCTGAACCATAGCACAAAGGAAATGGAATTCTCCGGGTTGAATAGCACAGGGAAGAAAAATCATCCGGCATTCCCGTTCCTTGTCTGAATCCAGCAACGCTGCACTGGAAAAGTAGATGGATGGAGGCCAGGTGACAGGATCTGACTCACAGGAACTGACAGCTCGCCAATGCTTACGCCTGAAGCGTGGTCAACTGGTGAGCTGCGGCAAGATGGCAGCATGGGCGGCACGGTGGCACAGTGGTTAGCACTGCTGCCTCACAGCGCCAGGGACCCGGGTTCAATTCCCGGCTTGGGTCACTGTCTGTGCGGAGTTTGCACGTTCTCCCCGCGTCCGTGTGGGGTTCCTCCGGGCGCTCCGGTTTCCTCCCGCAGTCCGAAAGATGTGCTGGGAGGATTATAAGTTTTGCCTCTTGAATTTGGCTAGGATAAGCATGAGATGTCCCACTTCAGGTACGATTCAAGTGACCCACTAAGGAGCTTTTACCAAACAAAGTTTATTTAAGAATATAGTTAACATGTACAGTAAGAAAATTAGCAAGAACCTTTATTAATTACAAACAAGAATCAAAACAACCACGATAATGCATTGACCCGAACAGGTGCCAGAGTGTGGTGATTAGGGGATTTTCACAGTAACTTCATTGTAGTGTTAATGCAAGCCTTACTTGTGACTAATAAATAAACTATTTGTTACGGAAAGTCCCCGGCAATGTGTAATCGGCAGGAGGAGGGGCGAAGGAGGGAATGTAAGGGTCAGAGAAGGAAGAGCTTACACGGACGGCTGGGTTTGCTCCGTGCTCAAGGAGGCACTTGACGGCCCCCAGGCACAGGTTGGAAGCTGCTATGTGCAGGGCTGTCCCATGGTTGAAGTCACTGCAGGTGGAGTTCAGCACTGCAAAAAAACACACAGCGGAACAAACATCTCAGATAATAGCCCCAAGACAAGAAAACAGACATCTCACAAACACGGGCGGCAGGGAGATTGAAATCTCCTAATTTCAGGGCACCATTTAGGACTCAAACCATAAAAAGGATGGAAGGTACCATCATAGAAACATAGAGAAGCAGGAGTAGACCATTCGGCCCTTCGAGCCTGCTCCGCCATTCAGTATCATGGCTGATCATCAAATTTAATATCCTGTTCCCACCACCATCCCACCACCCACCCCTCCCTCCCCACAATATCCCTTGATCCCGTTAGCCCCAAGCACAATGGGTAGCACTGCTATCTCACAGTGGCAGAGACCTGGGTTCAATTCTGGCCTCGGGTCACTGTCTGTGTGGAGTTTGCACGTTCTCCCCGTGTCTGCGTGGGTTTCCTACGGGTGCTCCGGTTTCCTCCCACACTCCAAAGATGTGCAGGGTTAGGTGGATTAGCCATGATTAAATTGACCCTTAGTGTCAGGGGGACTAGCTGGGGTAAATATGTGTGGTTACGGGTATAGGGCCTAGGTGGGATTGTGGTCGGTGCAGACTCGATGGGCCAAATGGCCTCCTTCTGCACTGTAGGGATTCTATGATTGTATATCTAATTTCTTCTTGAAATCACACAACGTTTTGGCCTCAACTACTTTCTGTGGGAGTGAATTCCACACATTCACCACCCTCTGGGTGAAGAAATTTCTCCTCACCTCAGTCCTAAAAGGTTTACCCCTTATCCTCAAACTATGACCCCTAGTTCTGGACTCCCCCACCTTTGGGAACATTCTTTCTGAATCTACCCTGTCTAACCCTGTTAGAATTTTATAAGTTTCTATGAGATCCCCTCTCACTCTTCTAAACTCCAATGAATAGAATCATAACCGATTTAGGGCAGGATTTTCCAGCCTCGCTCGTCCCAAAACTGGAAAATCCCACCTGAGGTCAATGGACCTTTGCATTGTCCACCCCCCCCCCCACCCCCCACCCCCCCTTACGATTCCTGTGGCAGGCGGGATGGGAAAATTCCCCCCATAGCCTCTCCTCATAATGATCACTACACCCCATATAAAAACTCATAGACACGCGTGCCAGGGACTGAGAGAGAATGAGAGATGTGGAATGTGCCTGACTGTTCTTGCAATGGGCCAGCACAGACAGGATGGGCCAAAGAGCCTCTTTCCGCGCTACAAGTTTCTATAATTCAATGAAAACAAGCCCTTGCATTTGTTGCGAAGTTGGTATTGGTAAAATTGTCCTTAAAATGGTAATTTTTTTTCCTGTACTTAAGAGTTTTTAAAAGAAAGGAAGTTACAGGTGCATAAAGAGTACACAGACTGAAATATTATATCGAGAGGCCAGGCAGTGATGTTGCCAAGGCAACAGACTGTTTTTGAATTTTGCCCAATCAATTTAAATTAGGCGCTTGAATAACAGCAGCCTATTAGATTTGAATTTGAAGTTTTGGTAACCTGAGAACCAATCCTATTGTGGGGATGTTGATATGTGATCAGGGGTATAAGACAGTTCTCAGCTCGAGAGAGGCAGACGGCAACTGCTTTCTCACTGACACAGCTAATAGCTTTCACTCAAAGTCTCATCTGAATAGAAGAGGTACTAAAAGAAAGCTTCATCTTGATAGTAAAGCTATCAAAGAAGACAGAAGATTCCGGAGGATAAAACCTGGTTGTATTTTGAGTGACTAAAAAATGCTTTTTTTTGTTAATAAGTGGGAATCGTATTTATCTAAACAACATTCCATTAGAATAATGTTTTATTGGGTTTGTTAATAGTTTAGTTCACCGGTTCACTGTTAGTTCGATGAATAAAGTGTTACTTGTTGATTTTACAGGGAGAATCTTAGGTGGTTATTTTGATTGAGCCATTAAAAGTTGCTGACGCGCAGATCGTGCTATTTCTCACACCCACTTTAACAGATTATAAAGCGAGGTATTCCTCTGTGAGTGTTAGCTCTCAGAGAGGGGATAAACCTCCCTCTTTATAACACATTGGACTGCTGTACAGCTGCCACTCTCAGATTCCCATCAGTAACAGAACAGTCACAGTGCCAGGAGGTAGAGTTTCTCAACACGCTAAGGGGTTTTTGTAGCCATGGACGCGGGGAGAACAGCGGAGAATCCCAGGCCCGTGACGGCGCCTGAGGCGATCGGATGCCAGCGGTCTGCCCCCCCCCCCTACCTTTGGGTTTGTGAGCCTTCAGGAGGATGCGGGTTATCTCGGGTACATCGAAGTAAGCGGCGTAGTGAAGGGCGCTCATGTTGGTCCATCGACTACGAAGCCCCACGTCTGCCCCCAGAGAGATCAGCTGGTTGCACAGACGCACGGCGGCCACAGGATCCCCTAGACCGAGCACAAATACATGACTTAACATCAACAACTTGCATTGAGATAGCGCCTTTAACACAGTGCAGGATATTCCGGTTGCGCCCACCCCAAGATCGGAAATTTCTGTCTGAGGTCAACGGATCTATACACGGTCTGTCAAATTTTCCCTCCCACCCGCGTCGATTCCGGCGAGACTGGAAAATTTACCCCGAGTAAAACATCTCCAGATATTCACGCCAGAATTAACAAACAAAATTTGACATTGAGCCACACAAGAGGATATTTGGACCGATGATCAAATGCTTGGTCAAACAGGGTAGGTTTTGGGAACGTCTTAGGAGAGAAAGCTGGAGAGTTTTACGCAAGGAACTCCGGAGCTTAGGACCACAGGCAACTGAAGACACGGCCGCCAATGATGGAGCGATTAAAATTGGAGATGTCCAGGGGGCCAGAATTGGAGGAGCGCACAGGTCTTGGAGGAACTTGAATATAAAGATGAGAATAATAAAATTAAGGTATCAGTGGATTGGGAGCCAATGGAGGTCTCAGCGAGCACAGAGGGGGCAGTTTAAATGATCAGAACTTATTGCAAGTTAGGATCTTGGCAGCAGAGTTTTGGATGAGTTTTCAAATTTACAAAAAGGATTAAAATGAAAACCGCTGCATTTTAATTTGCCCTCAGTGAATTGAAATGACACTTCATCAACATTCATTGGAAACACGCAGCAACAAACCCGTTTCTTTAAAGTTGTGTTGTGGGCTCTCTGATCGCTCTTAAGAGATTGGGTAAGCACATTGTAGGTTAATTTATTAAGACTAGGCACATGAGGACAGTCTTACATTGTTGTGAAGCTTCGAGACACTAAGAGCTGTGCGTGAGTGCTCTGCTCAAGGCAAAAGTGAAATTAAGACTGGATCATGTGATACACTTCCCTCCTAGTGATGTCATGCGGATTCCCTTAAAGGTGCATTACCACATCAAGGAAGTCATAACAAGCATGCAATGCCCGACTTGGAGCACAATTTCATGGAAATATCCCCACCCCTCCCGGAGTTTATTCCCAATCCACCCTCACTGTTTTTGGGAAGAGGGAGGTTTGTTCACATCCGAGCTGCAGATGTCAGAGTTGGGAACAAAAGCGTTCTCCCATTCCCCTCCATTCCCATTCCCGGGTCTCGGAATGTAACCTGCTCGGCCACTCACTGTAAACCCAACGCTTACCGACGCCATGTGCTCCTGCCTTGCAGGCATAGTGCAGCAAGGTCATATCGGTCAGGCCATCCCGGTCGTTGACGTGGCAACCTCGCTTGAGAATCTGGATCGACAGAAAGAGCAAGAGGAGACTTCAATATCGCAAAACAAACCAGAGTCCCGTTAATCACCCAACCCGCGTTCTGTAAATCGGCCTGACACATGTAAGGAAGCTGATTGCTGAAAGTTGACCAATGGGTTAGTGTGGAATAAATGTATTTAATTATCAATAGTCTGGGCCTCCAGACACCCCTGCGGTACTGAGGGAGTGCTGCACTGTCAGAGGTGCTGCCTTCCCTTCGAGATATTAAATCAAGGCCTTATCTCCCTCTCTCAGATAGATGTAAAACATCACATAGCACGGTGGCACAGTGGTTAGCGCCGCTGCCTCACAGCGCCAGGGACCCGGGTTCAATTCCCAGCTCGGGTGACTGTGTGGAGTTTGCACATTCTCCCCGTGTCTGCGTGGGTTTCCTCCGGGTGCTCCGATTTCCTCCCACAGTCCGAAAGACGTGCTGGTTAGGTGCTAAATTCTCCCTCAGTGTACCCGAACAGGGCGCCGGAGTGTGGCGATTGGGGGAATTTCACAGTAACTTCATTGCAGTGTCAATGTGAGCCGACTTGTGACACTAATAAATAAACCATTCACTGAAGTCCCTCATTCCTGGTCCCATTCTCGGGAATCTCCTCCCCAACGCTCTCCAAGGCTTTGGACATCCTGTCTGAAGTGAGGTAATCGGAAATGCACACAATTCTCCGACAGAGTGACTTAGAGAAGGAAAAACTAATAAGCAAGGAATTGGCACACTTAGATTGGGTTTCCAATCTGTCACATTAACCTGGGCGGCACGGTGGCACAGTGGTTAGCACTGCTGCCTCACAGCGCCAAGGACCCGGGTTCGATTCCGGCCTTGGGTTACTGTCTGTGCGGAGTCTGCATGTTCTGCCCGTATCCACGTGGGTTTCCTCCGGGTGCTCTAGTTTCCTCCCACAGTCCAAATATGTGCGGGTTTGGGGGATTGGCCATGCTAAATTGCCTCTTAGTGACAGGGATATTAGGAAGGTAAATGCATGGGGTTATGGGGATAGGGCCTGGGTGGGATTGTTGTGGGTGCAGACTCAATGGGCCGAATGGCCTCCTTTTGCACTGTAGGGATTCGATGAAACCTGGAAGCCGCCCGCACAGAGGGCTGTTAAAGCTGGTGCGAGGAGGAGAGTCGATTGAAAATGTAAACATTGCGACTGATAAGATTCTCCCGAGAAAAGAATACGATAAAGTTTACGGAACCAATGCTAAAGACCGAGATAAGCCACGATCTCACTCAATGGTATAGCAGGCTCAAGGGGCTGAATGGCCTCCTGTCCCTCGACTCCTGTGTGAGTAGAAACCTCGAGGAACAAATCTTTCCAAACGCCGATTGCTAGGTTGTTCTTTATTGCACCCCTTACCTCACCGCAGCTCTGAAGGTCAGACTTATAGACAGGGACAGTAATGATCTCAGCTTCTGTCTCAGGGAGTCACTGCATCGGGTGTAAAATCAATCACTAACATACAGTTACAGTCGGGTTGAACTGGATAACACCGACTCTTCATCAAGAAAATATACTGCTCTGTGGAATCAATAGACCCCTGGGCTTTCAGCCAATAACGTCCATCATTCCCAGCCGTCGCCTGACCCTAGTAATGCTTCATAAGTAGCCTCTCTTTTCTCTCCTGTGTAACGGGGCTGTTTTCTTTGTGTGTTCTTTTATTTTCCAGACAAGAGGAGGACAGTAACGCGCAGGCGAGTGATCGACTCCACTGCAGAAACAGTGGGGGGGGGGGGGGGGGTACAGTTTTGGATTACTCAAGCAGAGAGCTAGTACAGGAATCATAGGCTGAAAGGCCTCCCCAGTCTGCTGAAGGAGCTAGTGGATCTGGGGAGGAAGAAGAGGAATAAGAATAAGAGCAGCACTCCGAAAGCTTGTGGCTTTTGCTACCAAATAAACCTGTTGGACTTTAACCTCGTGTTGTTAAACTTCTCATAGAATCCTAGAAACCCTACAGTGCAGAAGGAGGCCATTCGGCCCATCGAGTCTGCACCGACCACAATCCCACCCAGGCCCTACCCCCACATATTTACCTGCTAATCCCTCTAACCTACACATCTCAGGACTCTAAGGGGCAATTTTTAACCTGGCCAATCAAACTAACCCGCACATCTTTGGACTGTGGGAGGAAACCGGAGCACCCGGAGGAAACCCACGCAGACACGAGGAGAATGTGCAAACTCCACACAGACAGTGACCCGAGCCAGGAATCGAACCCGGGACCCTGGAGCTGTGAAGCAGCAGTGCTAACCACTGTGCTACCGTGCCGCCCTTACGAGGAATAAGAAGCACAGGGACCAATCGGAGAAGACAGATCTCCCAAAATTAACTGGGTTTTCTGGATTGATTTATCTTTCAAGCTGCTGCCTGGGAGTTTTATTGCAACCAATTCTCTAATTCTGACTCTGGACTGAAGCACTTGGGAGTAATATCCGAGGCTTCAGACAGTAAACAGCCATCTGACAATTAAATGATGAAGAAGCTCTGGGATTGATGTCTGGGCCAGGGGACAGCGAGTGTACAAACGGGTCCTGTAATAAATGGGTCACACGGATACGGGATTCTCAGTAATTCCCAGCCAGGCAACAGACACAGCGAGTGTGTGGATCGAGGTCTTTAAATCAAATCAAAATCTTCTGCTTCAAATCCCTTCAGTTTTATTTGGTTAAGGTGGTTGAGGTCAGTTTTTTCGTGCTTTTCAATGTGAGGGACAGGGAAGGGGGAGAATTATTTACCCCAGGATGTGGCTCACACTGCCACGGCTAAATTTATCACCGCATTTCCTTGTTGCCCCCCCAGAAGTCACTAGTCGCGGGTTTTCGAGAACAGACATCCAATCCTTATCACGTACAGGCCAATGAGATTGGCAGGTTCCCCCCCCCCCCCCCGTGGAGTTTGCACGTTCTCCCCGTGTCTGCGTGGGTTTCCTTCGGGTGCTTCAAGTTTCCTCCCACACTCCAAAGGGGTTTGATTAGATGGATTGGCCATGCTAAATTGCCCCTTAGTGTCCCAAGATGTGCAGATTAGGTGGATTGGCCATGCTAAAATGGCCCTTAGTGTCCAAAGATGTGTAGGTTAGGTGGATTGGCCATGCTAAATTGACCCTTAGTGTCCAAAGATGTGTAGGTTAGGTGGATTGGCCATGCTAAATTGACCCTTAGTGTCCAAAGATGTGTAGGTTAGGTGGATTGGCCATGCTAAATTGACCCTTAGTGTCCAAAGATGTGTAGGTTAGGTGGATTGGCCATGCTAAATTGACCCTTAGTGTCCAAAGATGTGTAGGTTAGGTGGATTGGCCATGCTAAATTGACCCTTAGTGTCCAAAGATGTGTAGGTTAGGTGGATTGGCCATGCTAAATTGACCCTTAGTGTCCAAAGATGTGTAGGTTAGGTGGATTGGCCATGCTAAATTGACCCTTAGTGTCCAAAGATGTGTAGGTTAGGTGGATTGGCCATGCTAAATTGGCTCTTAGTGTCCAAAGATGTGTAAGTTAGGTGGGGTACAACTGAGGTTGTAAAAGGGAAGGTTCAAACACGCTGTTGAAGAACTTTCATTAATAGAGCACTTTAAACTATCCCGAGGTACTTCCTGAAGAGGCAGGAAATAAACAATGTGGATAAGGGAATAGATGTCTGGCTTTAGTGAGAGGGTTATAGGAGTCATAACTGAAAGCTTAGTCAAAAAGAGAGGCTTTGAAATAGGTTCCTGTTCATTGAGATGGACTCAACACTTTCCTGTGTGGGACATGATCCTGTATCAGACTAAGGAGTTGAACACAGGGTGCGGGCTCATTGCCCTTGGCTTAATGCTTCAGATCTGTCCCGTTGGTTGAAGGCTTCACATTACAGCAGCACTCTAACCAAGTGACAATGAATCCTCGGAGAGAGCAGTGTCTCATTGATCTAGACGCTGGGCTAGCTTTGGGATCTGTGTACCGTGTCCTTCAGGAGATCAGATTCCCACTCCGCCGAGTCACTGCATTCCAGCCTTCACACCTGGAACCACCAACGCCTTTACTTTCTCAGAAGACTAAGGAAATTTGGCATGTCCGCTACAACTCTCAACAACTTCTACAACTGAGCCATAGAAAGGTCGTATCACAGCTTCTGTATGCCTCCTGCTCTACCCAAAATCGCAAGAAACTGCAAAGGATCATGAACGAAGCTCAGTCTATCACTCAAACCAGCTTCCCATCCATTGACTCCGTCAACACATCCCGCTGCCTTGGAAAAGCAGCCAACATAATTAAGGACTCCACGCACCCCGGACATTCTCTCTTCCACCGGGAAAAAGATACAAAAGTCTGAGGTCACGTACCAACCGACTCAAGAACAGCTTCTTCCCTGCTGCCGTCAGACTTTTGAATGGACCTACCACGCATTAAGTTGATCTTTCTCTACACCCTAGCTATGACTGTAACACCACATTCTGCATTCTCTCCTTTCCTTCTCTATGAACGGTATGCTTTGTCTGTATAGCGCGCAAGAAACAATACTTTTTTCACTGTATGTTGATACATGTGACAATAATAAACCAAATCAAAATCAAGTGTCTCTGTTTAAATCGACATGTTGTTCACAGAATCAGAGAATGGTGCAGCTCAGAAGGAGGTCATTCGGCCCGTTGCACCTGTGCTGTTGATATTTTCGATGATGTGGAGATGCCGGCGTTGGACTGGGGTAAACACAGTAAGAGTTTTAACAACACCAGGTTAAAGTCCAACAGGTTTATTTGGTAGCAAATGCCATGGCATTTGCTACCAAATAAACCTGTTGGACTTTAACCTGGTGTTGTTAAAACTCTTACGATATTTTCGATATCATGCAAAACATTGTACATCTCCTTGAGGTCCAACATGAGGTCCAACAGCGCAGAAGAGACCATTCAGCCCATCAAAGAACAAAGAACAAAGAACAATACAGCACAGGAACAGGCCCTTCGGCCCTCCAAGCCCGCGCCGCTCCCCGGTCCAGGATTGAATCCTGAATCCAGGATCCCCGCCCATCGAGCCCATCGACAGAGTATCTTACCCTGGCCCTCTGCTCCACGCTATCCCCGTAACCCCATACATTTCCGATGGCTGATCCATCAAATCTGTACATCTCGGGACACTAAGGGGCGATTTAATATGGCCAGTCCACCTAACCTACACATCATGAGACACTAAGGGGCGATTTAGCATGGCCAATCCACCTAATGTGCGCATCTTGAGACACTAAGGGGCGATTTGGAGTGTGGGAAGAAACCGGAACACCCGGAGGAAGCAGACACGGGGAGAACTTGCAAACTCCACACAGTTACCCACGGTAGAATTGAACCCGGGTCCCTAGTGCTGTGAGGCAGCAGTGCTGACCACTCTGCCACCCGTACAAATGTTGACTATCTCAGCGGAATTGCCGCCTCGAAGAGAAATCTTCCACAAGCCTGAGTTCAGGTTGCACCCATCACACCAGGTGCCTAATAGGTGACTGAGCCAGGATGTGAATCCTCAGAGTGTTATCAGTGAAGTGGGGAGGGGAGAGACAGGTCTTGAAGCATAATCACCAGCTGAATGAATTCATGGCTCAGAAACAAAGAACAAAAAAGAACAAAGAACAGTACAGCACAGGAACAGGCCCTTCGGCCCTCCAAGCCTGCGCCGATCATGATGCCTGCCTAAACTAAAACCGTATGGACATAGACTCCGTATCCTTCCATTCCCATCCTTTTCATGTATTCGTCTCGATGCCCCTTAAATGCCGCTATCGCCCCTGCTCCCACCACCTCCCCAGGCAGTGCCTTCCAGACATTCACCACCCTCGGTGTAAAAAACACTTGCCTCGCACATCTCCTCTAAACTTTTCCCCACGCACCTTAAACCTATGTCCCCGAGCACTTGACTTTTCTATCCCAGGAAAGAGTATCTGACTATCCACTCTGGGCGGCATGGTAGCACAGTGGTTAGCACTGCCGCTTCACAGCTCCAGGGAACTGGGTTCGATTCCCGGCTCGGGTCACTGTCTGTGTGGAGTTTGCACATTCTCCTCGTGTCTGCGTGGGTTTCCTCCGGGTGCTCCGGTTTCCTCCCACAGTCCAAAGATGTGCGGGTTAGATTGATTGGCCATGCTAAAATTGCCCCTTAGTGTCCTGGGATGCGTAGATTAGAGGGATTAGCGGGTAAAATATGTAGGGATATGGGGGTAGGGTCTGGGTGGGATTGTGGTCGGTGCAGACTCGATAGGCCGAATGGCCTCTTTCTGTACTGTAGGGTTTCTATGTTTCTATGTCCATGCCACTCATAATCTTGTAAACCTCCCAACAGGTCACCCCTCAACCTCCGTCATTCCAGTGAGAACAAACCAAGTTTCTCCAACCTCTCCTCATAGCTAATGCCCTCCATACCAGGCAACATCCTGGTAAATCTTTTCTGTATCCTCTCTAAAGCCTCCACATCCATCTGGTAGTGTGGCGACCAGAATTGAACACTATATTCCAAATGAGGCCTAACTAAGGTTCTGGACAGCTGCAGCATGACCTCAATGCCCCGTTATTTTATAAATCAGCACTCACCAAGTTAACCATCGGTACAAAGTCAATGTCTTTGTCAAACATTTTCATCAACCCAGAATTTTTAAAATCATTTTGCAATTAGGAGGCCATTCAGCCCATTGAGCCTGCACCGACAACGATCCCACCCAGTCCCTATCCCTATAACCCCATATATTTACCCTGCTAATCCCCCTGACACTAATGGGCAATTTAGCATGACCAATCCACCAAACTCACACGTCTTTGGGACTGTGGGAGGAAACCGGAGCACCCGGAGGAAACCCACGTAGACACGGGGAGAATGTGCAGACTCCACACAGACAGTGACCCAAGCCGGGAATCGAACCCGGGTCCCTGGCGCTGTGAGGCAGTGGTGCCAACCACTGTGCCACCGTGCTGTCCTTTTGAGGATAAGGGGTAAACCTTTTAGGACTGAGGTGGGGAGAAATTCCTTCACCCAGAGGGTGGTGAATGTGTGGAATTCACTCCCACAGAAAGCAGTTGGGGCCAAAACATTGTGTGATTTCAAGAAGAAATTGGATATAGCTCTTGGGGCTAAAGGGATCAAGGGATATGGGGGGAAGGGGGGGGATCTGGATATTGAATTTGATGATCAGCCATGATCAAAATGAATGGCAGAGCAGACTCGAAGGGCCGAATGGCCTCCTCCTGCTTCTAGTTTCTATGATGGTTCCTTCCATTTTTTCTATGGTTTGAGTTCCAAATGGTGCCCTGAAAGTAGGAGATTTCGATCTCCCGTGTTTATGAGATGCCTGTTTTGTTGTCTTGAGGCTCGATGGGCCGAATGGCCTGCTTCTAGTTTCTATACGACCCTATTACCGCAGCATCAGTGTGTGACAGCCGCCCTCACACCAATGCCGCAGTTACCAATACGTCGCACACTTAAGTGTGAGAATAAGACCATCTGAAAGAACAGCCTGGAATTGAAAGGGAGTTGCATCGGGAAGGACAGCTTAATTACGAAGAGCCTCAGTTATTCCATTCCCAAGTAAGGCGGCATTAAGAAAGTATTAAAAGATTCAAATGCTTGTCTTCCCGAATTTGAACAAATGAACTCGCCCGAGGCAGCTGACCCCATGAGAGTGCTAACGTGAAATTGGATTGAATTAATAATGCAGTCAGGAACAAATTATGCAAATTTCTAGTGACAATCGGCTTCCTGTCTGGTTAACAATTCAATAATTCTGGTCACCATATTAAATGAAATTGTGTCGCAGTCTTAGCTTTTAAAGTCAGGCATTTTCTCTTTGGGTGGCACGGTGGCACGGTGGTTAGCACCGCTGCCTCACGGCGCCAGGGACCCGGGTTCAATTCCCTGTCACTGTCTGTGCGGAGTCTGCACGTTCTCCACGTGTCTGCATGGGTTTCCTCCGGGTGCTCCGGTTTCCTCCCGCAGTCCGCAAGATGTGCGGGTTAGGTGGATTGCCTATGCTACATTGCCCCTTAGTGTCGGGGGGCTAGCTTGGGTAAATGGCTAGCCAGAGAGTGGTGAATCTGTGGAACCCTTTGACACAGAAGGCTGTGGAGGCCAGGTCATTGAGTGTCTTTAAGACAGAGATAGATAGGTTCTTGATTGATAAGGGGTTCAGGGGTTATGGGGAAAAGGCAGGAGAATGGGGATGAGAAAAATATCAGCCATGATTGAAAGGCGGAGCAAACTCAATGGACCGAGTGGCCTAATTCTGCTCCTATATCTTATGGTCCTATGCATTGGGTTATGGGGATGGGGCCTGGTTGGGATTGATGCAGACTCGATGGGCCGAATGGCCTCCTTCTGCACTGTAAGGATTCTATGAAAGCTTCCCACAGCAAAATGAACTTTCCTTTCTTGCCCATCCTTGGTGTGATTCCGTAAATACCCCAGGACATTGACTCACCTCACTCCCGATGGTGTCGATCTTGTGCTGCACCTGAGGGACCCACTGCCTGATGATAGCGAAGAGTTCGGGAATGGTCGTCTGGGGGTCGAACAGGATTTCCTGGCAAGCGGGGTCATTCGGGTCGAAGAACGTGAAAGCTGCAGAGGAGAAAATTTCAACCAATCACTGCGTTCCATCGCGCACGGCTGAGCAGCCAGAGGTATGGGGCCACCTTTAGGACCCAGAACCCGGTTACAACACCCAAAGCCCCTAGAGGCAGAGCACAGGGACCCCATGGCAATATTTCCACAAATTTCCCCAGTGCCCTTGATAGGTTCAGGTTTATTTATTCAGTGTTTGTTTAAGGATCCTCTGTACGATTCGCTCCATCTATGCAAAGACTTCATTTTAAGATATTACTGCCTATACAATTACAGTTAAATGCTAGATTGTAGAGGTTAACTAACTCACACTTGACTATATTTTAAAACTCAGAAGGCATGCTGGGTTAGCTAGAAATTGACTGTTTTTTTGCAGGGTCCAATGCAAGTTTTTCATAAGCTGACCAAGTTTTTCTCAAACAACATCTGCAAGGCCTGTTTCTCCAAGTTGGAGACAGCATGTGTCAAACAATTCCGATAACAGGGTAACGATTATATTGTAGTTTCAGCGCTGTGTTTGCAGTTCTATTCTGTTTTTGAGTTCAGTGTGTTTGGGATCAGTACAGAGGGCTCGCAGTGAAAAAGCCAGTCTCTCTCCAACCTCTCCCTTCCTTTCCATTTCTGCAATGATTTAATTTTCTTTAAGTTCTGCTCAACAAAATAAATTCATTTCAATATCGTTCCAGTGCTGTCCTTGCCTGCCAATGCTAAAGTCTGGACCTGTACAGGATATATTGATGAGGTTAGGGTAGGAAGGAGGTGGTGTAAAGTCTTCGTTGGACTGCATGAGGGGAGATCAAGTTGAGGTCTACAAGATGATAAAAGGGATGGATAAAGTAGACGTGGAGTAGATGCTTCCTCTTGTGGGGCATTCTAGGATGAGAGGTCTTAGGATAAGGGGAAGCAAATTTAAAACAGAGTTGAGGAGAAACTATTTCTCCCAAACGGTTGTCAATCTGTGGAATTCACTCCCCCAAAGTGCGGTGGGTGCTGGGACAGTGAGTAAATTTAAGGAGGAGTTAGACCGATTTTTAATTGGTAATGGGTTGAAGGGTTATGGGGAGAAGGCAGGAAAATGGGGATGAGGAACATATCAGCCATGATCGAATGGCAGAGTGGACTTGATGGGCCGAATGACCTAATTCTGCTCCTATATCTTAGATATTACTTAGGGTCCGACTCTGGGCTGTGATAACTTTCTCAGTGTTCGGGTTGGGAGGGTGAGAGGTCACAAAGAGAAAGGGACTGAGATATTGATGTGAGGGTCATCGGTGGGTACACTAAGATGGGCAATATCGCAGAGGCGGGCATGGGCAGCCTTGCCGATGGGGAGGACGTGCGCCTGGAAGCTTGGCATTGGGTAGAGTGCCAATTACAGCTTAAAACAATTACCATAATCCTTGGGCAGTGGTGCCGGGGCGGATGGGTGAACCATCGGTTTCTTGCGTCTCTCCAGCACCGGGCTCTGGAAGTCTGCCGGCTGGTGGTCCTGAGGTTCTTGATGTTCCTCCTCCGAAGCAACATTTGTCACATTTTCTTTTGTCATTTTTGCTTGCTTCTGAAAAACATTCAAGTGACAAGAGTGTAAAATTCATCGCCACTGGGGCCAACAAAACCAAAATCATTAACAGGGAGCTGCCTGTGTTACAAAGCATCTGATAAACCTTCCTCGGGTTTTTAATTACAAACTCAACTTTCAGTGAGGGAATCTCACTGTCTCTGATGACATGGCTGCCCAGGTGGAAAATGACATGCCTCCGCTCTGGATTCACAAGGGGGAGCACACTATCTCTTTAAAATACCATAAAAACTGCTTAATAAGTCGCATCAGTCTATAAGTAACAGATCTACGTAGCCCAGTCCATCCCGCAAACCAGCCTCCCATCCATTGACTCCATGTGGTCTGTCAGGCAGAGATGGGGCAAGAGGCGTGAAGGCTTGCTGGCCTCACTGAGACCATCACGCAGACATCACCTGCGGCTGGTGTTTAAAAAAAACCAAATTCAACTGATGTATTAATGTCCTTCGGTGAAGGGAACCTTATCCTTTACCGTTATGGCCATGTCACAGTCCTGTAGACGTGGCGGCAAGTTACTTAGCTCAGGAGCAACTAAATGTGACCTTTCCTGCACCAATAAATTCCCAGACACTTTAACACGACAATAATTGGGCGGCACGGTGGCACAGTGGTTAGCACTGCTGCCTCACAGCGCCAAGGACCCAGGTTCAATTCCAGTCACTGTCTGTGCGGAGTTTGCACGTTCTCCCCCCCAGTGTCTGCGTGGGTTTCCTCCGGGTGCTCCGGTTTCCTCCCACACTCCAAAGATGTGCAGGTTAGGGTGCACTGGCCGTCCTAAATTGACCTTAGTGTCAGGGGGATTAGCAGGTTAAATATGTGGGGTTACGGGAATAGGAATTGTGGTCGGTGCAGACTCGATGGGCCGAATGGCTTCCTTCTGCGCAGCAGGGATTCTATGAATATCAAATCTTAACTAAAGTCGGAAGGGGGGGATTTTACAAGGTCAAGTTGGTTGGGGAAGGGGTTAAGTCATTTAGTACAATTCGCTGCATGGGAGTGGGTATTGAACCAACCTTATATGCTCCAGCGCTCTGCTAGGTTTATAGCCTCCAATCCAATTTGATGTTTTGCAGACAGATTAATGACTGCAACGTAGACCAGACTTGCACAAAGAGTTAACCCATAAAGATAATTAAAAAGCCAGAAGCTCAAACACATTTCTCACCAATCTGAAAACTATCCGCTTCAGAAAGAGGGTTTAGAATTACTCTCCGTCATGGGGGGAGGGGGAATGGATCATTCGACTGATAGATTTGCCTTTTACCTTGGAAGGAAAGACTTGTGATTACACCTCTTTCACAACCTCTGCCGGTTCCAAAGCTCCTTCAATTCTGCCTCTTCCCGTCACTCCAGCATTGGCAGCCGTGCCTTCAGCTGCCTGGGTCCGGAACTCTGCAATTCCCTTCCCTAAACCTCTCCACCTCTCTTTCTCGCTCCTTTGAATTCATCATCAAAAACCTACCCGAGTGGCCAAGCTTTCACCATCTCCTTATAGAGCGGGGTTTCAAATTATTCTTCATAACTTGCCCCCCCCCCCGTGGAGCTTGCTGATGGTACAGATACCAGACAAAGTCAGGCTATTCTTGTTTACAGCCACTGACGTATTTTGTGAAGTCTCAAGGTTGTAATTAGCAAATCCTGGGTTTCATAGAATCCCTACAGTGCAGAAAGAGGCCATTCGGCCCATGGAGTCTGCACTGTCAACAGTCCCAACCAGGTCCTATCCCCGTAACCTCATGTATCCCCCCCCCCCCCCCCCCCCCCCCACCTCCGTTAGTCTCCCTGACACCAAGGGGCAATTTAGCACGGCCAATCCACCTAACCTGCACATCTTTGGAATGTGGGAGGAAACACACACAGACACGGGGAGAACGTGCAAACTCTGCACAGCCACCCAAGGCCGGTATTGAACTTGGGTCCCTGGCGATGTGAGGCAGCAATGCTAACCACTGCGCCGCCCCCATTTGATTAAAACACAAACAGGAAGTCTTCTCTCAACTGCAACCCAGATCATGGGCAGCATTGAAATAGAACTGGGCGGAGAAATCGAGGCTTAAAGATGGCTAGAATTTTCAGCCTAGTTCCTGGTGGCCTGTCCAAGTGACTAATGCTCCCATAATGTGGGGCTAATTTGTAGTATTCGCAAAGGGAGGAATTGAGAGAGCAAAGTGGTCAGGGCCAACCTTGACAGGAGAGCATTAAGTCTGCCAGACGAGTAAGGAGTGACACTGACCCGGATTGTAGAGAAACGCGGCCTTCAAACCGGATTGAAAAGCCCAGTGCTGAGGGGGAGGGGTCAGAAAAGTTGTTGCTGGGCAGAAAATGTAATGAAGAAGATGGTGACCCCCACCCCCACCCCTTGACCTGGGTCAACACAAGTCCCTTGTAGGGCACATGGTAAACTCCTCAAAGAATCATATACTAAACAAGGATGTCAGTTGGCCCATCGAACTTACGCTAGCTGTCAGAAAGGGCTAGTCCAGCTTAAATCACACCCTAGCAACCTAGGATGAAAGAAACTTACTGCGGATGCTGGAATCTGCTGCAAGAAACTACAAAGGGTCGTGAATGTAGCCCAGTCCATCACGCAAACTAGCCTCCCATCCATTGATTCCGTCTACACTTCCCGCTGCCTCGGAAAAGCAGCCAGCATAATCAAGGACCCCCACACACCCCGGACATTCTCTTTTCCACCTTCTTCCGTTGGGAAAAAGATACAAAAGTCTGGGGTCACGTACCAACCGACTCAAGAACAGCTTCTTCCCCGCTGCCATCAAAGACTTTTGAATGGAATTACCTTGCACTAAGTTGATCTTTCTCTACACCCTAGCTATGACTGTAACACTACATTCTGCACTCTCTCCTTTCCTTCTCTATGAACGGTATGCTTTGTCTGTATAGCGCACCGGAAACAATATATTTCACTGTATCCCAATACATGTTTCAATAATAAATCAAATAAACAAAAACAGGAATTGCTGGAAAATCTCTGCAGGTCTGACAGTGTCTGTGGAGAGAGAATAGAGCCAACATTTCAAATCATCAAGGAATATGGCTGGGTAAAAATTATAAATGTGACTTCAAAAAATGTCCAAATTTTAACACAATGATTTGATTTATTGTCACTTGTATTGATACAGTGAAAAATATTGTTTCTTGCATGCTATACAAATCATACCATTCATAGAGTAAGTAGGGGAAAAAGAGAGTGCAGAATGTAGTGTTACAGCCATAGCTAAGGTGGAGAGAAAGATCAACTTAATGCGAGGTAGGTCCATTCAAAAGTCTGACAGCAGCAGGGAAGAAGCTGTTCTTGAGTCGGTTGGTACGTGACCTCAGACTTTTGTATCTTTTTCCAGATGGAAGAAGTTGGAAGAGTGTATGTCTGGGGTGCGTAGCGTCCTATGGTCCAATGGTTTACCCTTTTAAAATAATCCACCACTGGCCACAAGTTGGTCACATTTTACCTTCCGAGTGGTCAAGTTATGGGTTCCGGTCCCAAATGCAGCAAGTTCTGGACAATATCCAGGCTCGGGCTGACAAGTGGCAGTAACATTCACGCCACACAAATGCCAGACAATGACCATCACCAATAAGAGACACTCTAACCACCGCCCCTTGACATTCAATGGTGTTACCATTACTGAATCCCCCACTGTCAACATCCTTGGGGTTACCATTGACCAGAAACTCAACTGGACTCACCACATAAACACAGTGGCTACAAGAGCAGGTCAGATGCTAGGAAAACTGCGGCGAGTAACTCACCTCCTGACTCCCCAAAGGCTGTCCACCATCTACAAGGCACAAGTCAGGAGTGTGATGGAATACTCCCCACTTGCCTGGATGGTGCAGCTCCAACAACACTCAAGAAGCTCGACACCATCCAGGACAAAGCAGCCCCGCTTGATTGGCACCCCATCCACAAACATCCACTCCCTCCACCACCGACGCTCAGTAGCAGCAGTGTGCACCATCTACAAGATGCACTGCAGCAATTCACCAAAGATCCTTAGACAGCACCTTCCAAACCCACGACCACTTCCATCAAGAAGGACAAGGGCAGCAGATACATGGGGAACACCACCACCTGCAAGTTCCCCTCCAAGCCACTCACCATCCTGACTTGGAAATATATCACCGTTCCTTCACAGTCGCTGGGTCAAAATCCTGGAACTCCCTCCCTAACGGCATTGTGGGTCAACCCACAGCACATGGACTGCAGCGATTCAAGAAGGCAGCTCACCACCACCTTCTCAAGGGGCAACTAGGGATGGGCAATAAATGTTGGTCAGCCAGCGATGCCCATGTCCCCCGAATGAATAAAAAAATATTAGAATGACTTGTTAAACTGCTCGCAGGCAGCTCTGGAGCCCATGAAGGGAGGGCAGTAAAATTTGCCCTGGGGGAACATTCCTCCCTCAAGCAGCCCCACCAGAAACAGATTAGGCTCATTTCGGCATGAGTTTTTCTTTATTCACTGGTGGGACATGGGCGTCGCTGGCTGGGCCAGCATTTATTGCCCATCCTTGGTTGACCTTGAAGGACAGTTGAGAGTCAACCACATTGCTGTGGCTCTGGAGTCACATGTAGGCCAGACCAGGTAAGGACGGCAGATTTCCTTCCCTAAAGGACATTAGTGAACCAGATGGGGTTTTTCCGGCAATCGACAATGGTTTCACAATCATCCGTAGATTCTTAACTCCAGATATAAAGTAAAGTATTAGTCACAAGTAAAGCTTGCATTAACAGTGCAATGAAGTTACTGTGAAATTCCCCTAGTCACCACACTCCTGCGCCTGTTTGGGTCAATGCACCCTAACCAGCATGTGTTTCAGACTGTGAGGAAACCGGAGCACCCGGAGGAAACCCACGCAGAGACGGGGACAACATGCAGACTCCACACAGACAGTGTCCCAAGCCGGGAATCGAACCCGGGTCCCCGGCGCTATGAGGCAGCAAGTACTAACCACTGAACCACCGTGATTTTTAAAATTGAATTCAAATGAATTCAAATTCAAAAGAGATATTTTTTATTGAATTCAAATTCCACCAGCTGCCGTGGCGGGATTCGAACCCGGGTCCCCAAAACATTAGCGGAGTTTCTGGATTAATAGTCTGGCGATAATACCACTTGGCCATCACCTCTCCAGTCGGGGATCTGACTGTGCAAGAATGGCAGCGGAATTTGCCCACGCAACAAAATGCTTCCGAGCATTGGGTAGTAAAGGCAAATCTGCTGATTCCTTTCTGGGGAAACATTGTCTGTGTTCCCCTCGCCCTCCCCCCCGCCCTCCATTATTACTAATCACTTAAAAGAAATCGATTAAGATTATTGATCAGCGGCCAATTAGAGGGAATGATTTCTGACACAAGGCCGATGTGACAGGTTATTAGGCAAATGTAAGGGAAACATTTTGCGGCAGAGATGCCATTAGGCAGGAGGCAGTTAGAGAGCGGGGCTCCATCCCATAATCCATCACCATGGCTGCCAAATCCACAGCCATCACAACCGGAAAGTAAAGGCCCAGGACGAAATCGCTGATCCCTCTTAAGATTCAGATTTTGTTTTCTCCTTCGTCTGAGAATTGGGCCGAGGTCTAACCGTCGGACACGGAGTGCGCTGGATTAACAAGGAGGCAATTCACAGAATCGTGATTGGGAATGTGATTTGAAGCACTCCAAAGAAGCGGAGAGAAGCATTCCCCGACTCTTGAGATTCCAACAAATAATTAATTAGAGTACGTGATGGTGCAAGGAGTCTTCATTTCCGCATCATCGGAGGAACAAAGGCACATTTTTCATTGAGGAAGCTTAATGCAGAGGAAGAGAAAGAGAGGGGAGAGAGAGGGGGGAGAGAGGGGAGAGAGAGGAGGAAACATTCATCAAAGCAAAGCCCACGACTGCATTATTTATTTCAAGAAGAAATTCGATATAGCTCCTGGGGCTAAAGGGATTAAAGGAAATGGGAGGGGGGGGAATCAGGATATTGGATTCGATGATCAGCCATGATCAAACGGAATGGGGGAGCAGGCTGGAAGGGCCGAATGGCCTCCTCCTGCTTCTAGTTTCTATGTTTTTCCATTAGCAAAATAGGAAAAAAAACGGGAAAATCTGGCAGAAAGGCAGGTCGGGGGTTAGAGGATTGGTCATTTGACATGTTTGGAGCTAAGAACCGACCAATGAAATTTTTTGATTTGATTTATTATTGTCCCATGTATTGGGATAGTGAAAAATATTATTTCTTGCGCACTATACAGACAAAGCATACCATTCATAGAGAAGGAAACGAGAGAGTGCAGAATGTAGTGTTACAGTCATAGATAGCTAGGCTGTAGAGAAAGATCAACTTAATATCAGGTAGGTCCATTCAAAAGTCTGATGGCATCAGGGAAGAAGCTGTTCTTGAGTCGGTTGGTGTATGTCCTCAGGCTTTTCTATCTTTCTCCCCCCGAGGGAAGAAGGTGGAAGAGAGAATGTCCGGGGTGCGTGGGGTCCTTGATTATGTTGGCTGCTCTTCCCAGGCAACCAACTCAAGAACAGTTTCTTCCCTGCTGACATCAGACTTTGGAATGGACCTACCTCGCACTAAGTTGATCTTTCTCTACACCCTAGCTATGACTGTAATATCACATTCTGTACTCTCTCCTTTCCTTCTCTATGAACGGTACGCTTTGTCTGTATAGCGCGCAAGAAACAATACTTTTCACTGTATCCCAATGCACGTGACAATAATAAATCAAATCACCCCTCAGCTTCCAGTGTTTCAAAGAAAACAATCGCAGGTGATCCAATCTTTCCTGCAAGGTGCCATCCTTGCAGTTATCCTCTCTCCAATGTGACACAGTGGTTAGCACTGCTGCTTCACAGCTCCAGGGACCCGGGTTCGATTCCTGGCCTGGCTCACTGTCTGTGTGGAGTTTACACGTTCTCCCCGTGTCTGCGTGGGTTTCCTCCGGGTGCTCCGGTTCCCTCCCACACTCCAAAGATGTGCAGGTTAGGTTGATTGGCTATGCTAAACTGACCCGAGAGTGCGGGGTATTAGAGGGTAAATGCGTGGAATAGGGCCGGGGTGGGATTGTGGTCGGTGTAGACTCAATGGGCCGAATGGCCTCCTTCTGTACTGGAAGGATTCTATGATTCTGACCTGCATTGTATTGAAAGTCTAGAATCAAAGACCATCTCGTTTCCAATTCTTGACATCATTGCAGGGACATCTGGGAACAGACAGAGCTGAACGATTGAGTAACACGGGCAAAAAGTCGTCCTTTCTCCTCTGAGAGCTGGGACCGAGGCCAGCCTGACCAGAAAGTGTCTTTGTCCTCTTTTTTTTTAGGTCAAACCAAACCAAGTAAACAAACTCAGATTAAATCAGGACAAAGTAAAAGGGGCAGCTCCCCAAAAAGGAGGGGGAACAGCCCGAACAGAAATCAAAGAACAAAGGAAACTTAAAAACATCAAATTAAAATGTGATTATTAGGGTCAATAATGCACCCCAACCCCTGCGGTGCCCAGCGGGCGCGGAAAGCGTCAACCTCGCCCGTGGATGCGGGTATGTGTTTCTGCTCATTCCTGCCAAATGTTGAGTTCTAAATGAAATCGCCTGGCAGCCTCAGTGCCCAGTACTGGGCACAAATACATGGTGCAAAGCGACCCTTTATCTGATTGTGTACTATGCTGTCTCATGACTATGGTTTGATTCAGACTAGTTTCTGTAACATGAGGAGAGTTGTATTGTTCTGTACGTTAGGGTGAGGGGTGCTCAGTGATGGTTTGAGGCATTGAAGCCTGAAGGACAGGGCCTTAGGAAGGGTGCGGACGGAGCTTACTGGGCCCTGTGGGGTTTGCATATGGGGGAGGCAATGGCCTAGTGGTATTATGACTAGACTATTAATCCTCAGCTAATGTTCTGGGGGACCCGGGTTCGAATCCCGCCACGGCAGATGGTGGAGTTTGAATTCAACAAAAAAAAATCTGGAATTAAGAATCTACTGATGACCGTGAAACCATTGTCGATTGTCAGAAAAAACCCATCTGGTTCACTAATGTCCCTTCAGGGAAGGAAATCTGCCGTCCTTATCTGGTCTGGCCCACATGTGACTCCAGAGCCACAGCAATGTGGTTGACTCTCAACTGCCCTCTGGAATGGGCGAGCCACTCAGTTCAAGGGCAACTAGGGATGGGCAATAAATGCTGGCCCAGCCAGCGACGCCCATGTCCCATGATTCAAGAACAGCTTCTTCCCTCCTGCCATCAGACTTTTGAATGGACCTACCTCGCATTAAGTTGATTCTTCTCTGCACCCTAGCTATAACTGTAACACTACATTCTGCACTCTCTCCTTTCCTTCTCTATGGACGGTATGCTTTGTCTGTATAGCGCGCAAGAAACAATACCTTTCACTATATACTAATACATGTGACAATAATAAATCAAATCAAATCAAATCGACTCAAAGAATGAATAAAAAGGAAGGATGGTGCTGGTGTGAGAAGACTAGGGGTCCATATGCATGAAGTGGTCCCATATCATTTGGTGCTTTTCCCATGCAGGGATCATACAACTCTTGCTGATACTTTCATTGATCTTTGTTGATTCCAGAGATGAGGGGTTTGTCGTGTGAAGAGAGATTGAACAGTTTGGGCCGACACTCTCTGGAATTGAGAAGAATGAGGGGAGATCAAATTGAGGTTTACAAGATGATAAAAGGTGTGGATAAAGTAGACGTGGAGCGGATGCTTCCTCTTGTGGGGCATTCTGGGACGAGAGGTCAGAGTCTGAGAATAAGGGGCAGCAAATTTAAAACAGAGTTGAGGAGAAACTACTTCTCCCAAAGGGTTGTGAATCTGTGGAATTCGCTGCCCCAAAGTGCGGTGGGTGCTGGGACACTGAGTAAATTTGAGGAGTTAGACAGATTTTTAATTGGGAATGGGGTGAAGGGTTATGGGGAGAAGGCAGGAAAATGGGGATGAGGAGCATATCAGCCACGATCGAATGGCACAGCGGACTCGATGGGCTGAATGGCCTAATTCTGTTCCTATCTCTTATGAACTACTATTCCTTATCTTTCATTTACAACCTTCTGGACTCAACACTGTATTCAACAATTTAAGACTGCGACCTCTGATCCTCCATTTTGTTTCCTTCTATTTGCTTTGCTCTTAATCTTTGATTTTCGACAGTAGTTCTCCAACATTCCGCCATTCACACCTCCTTTGGGCCAATCTTTTGTTGCATTACTACTTTCCTTGGCTCAGCCCCTTCAATAACATTTGTCAATTAATGTCTCCTGTCTTCTGTCCCATCACGTTGCTTCGCCTTTGTTCTAATTCCATCCTGCCCCTTTTCATAGAATCATAGAATCCCGACAGTGCAGAAGGAGGCCTTTTTCCCACATCCAGCCTGCACCGACCATAATCCCACCCAGGCCCTATCCCCATAACCCCATGTATTTACCCTGCTAGTCCCACTGACACTAAGGGGCAATTTAGCATGGCCAATCAACCTAACCAGCACATCTTTGGACTGTGGGAGGAAACTGGAACACCCGGAGGAAACCCACGCAGACACGGGGAGAACGTGCAGACTCCACACAGACAGTGACCCGAGCCGGGAATCGAACCTGGGTCCCTGGCGCTGAGAGGCAGCATATTTTCAAATACTTAAAACCAAGTGTGTTTCTAACTTCTCCCAGTTCTGATGAAAGGTCATGACCTGAAGCGTTCTTCTCTCCACAGATGCTGTCAGACCGGTTGAGTATTTCCAGCACTTCCCTCATGTGCGTCGCGGTGGCACAGTGGTTAGCACTGCTGCCTCACAGCGCCAAGACCAGGGTTCGATTCCCAGCTTGGGTCACTGTCTGTGCAGAGTCTGCACGTTGTCTGTGTGCGTTTCCTCCGGGTGCTCTGGTTTCCTCCCACAGTACGAAAGATGTGCTGGTTAGGGTGCATTGGCCATGCTAAATTCTCCCTCAGTGTACCCGAACAGGCGCCGGAGTGTGGCAACTGGGGGATTTTCACAGTAACTTCACTGCAGTGTTAATTACTTGTGACATTAATAAATAAACTTTACTTTCCATGTTTATTTCCAGCATCCACGGTATTTAGCTTCTGGTCTGGAACTCAATTACAGATTGTACAGAAAATAGTCCAACTCCCCACCCCAAACAATCAACAGAAAATGGATTCAATTTTTTTTTAAACCATCCATTTTATAAAAGCTGTTCTCAAAATGAAAATGCAACCTTGAGATAAAAATACAACACTGCGGATGCTGGAATCCGAAAGAAAAACAGAAAATGCTGGAAAATCTCAGCAGGTCTGGCAGCATCTGTGGAGAGAGAATAGAGCCAACACAACACAACCTGATACCATCATTAATTAATCTCAACACACAATCTTTACGCACTAGGCAGTAATCTTGAGAATTCCTGTCAATGTTTCTGCTCTCTAGATCACGGCAACCCTGGGTTTTTCCCACAATGGTTTCATGGTCATCACTAGATTCTTAATTCCAGATTTTTTAAAATTTGAATTCAAATTCCACCATCTGCCGAGGCGGGGTTCGAACCCGGGTCCCCCAGAACATTAGCTGAGTTTCTGGATTCATAGGTTGGTGGTAATACCACTAGGCCATTGCCTCCTCTGAGGGCCTAGCTACTTGTGTAGCTATTCATGTGGGGCGGGGCAGGGATCATAGAAATCATAGAAACCCTACAGTGCAGAAGGAGGCCATTCGGCCCATCGAGTCTGCACCGACCACAATCCCACCCAGGCCCTACCCCCACATATTTACCCGCTAATCCCTCCAACCTACGCATCCCAGGACTCTAAGGGGCAATTTTTAACCTGGCCAATCAACCTAACCCGCACATCTTTGGACTGTGGGAGGAAACCGGAGCACCCGGAGTAAACCCACGCAGACACGAGGAGAATGTGCAAACTCCACACAGACAGTGACCCGAGCCGGGAATCGAACCCGGGACCCTGGAGCTGTGAAGGACCAGTGCTAACCACTGTGCTACCGTGCCGCCCTGGCGGATGCCACGGATCCTGGCATCTCCTCATCAGTATGGTTCTGGTCCTTGTATAAATGAAACTGAATCTTGATCTTCTGCACCAATATTCAGAACCGCTGCAGATAATGCAATCGGAATGTTCCATTCAGCTCCCCATTCAATGAGAACCTCACCCTATTAATATGCATTTATCATTCTCAATAATCATTCATTAAAAAAACATTAAAAAATATTAAAATTAGTCTTCACATTTTAACCATTGGCGCATTTTTTATTTAAAGACATGTTGTGCCTTATACTACAACAGAAAACGCTGGAACAACTCAGCAGCAGGTCTGGCAGCTTCTGTGGAGAGAGAAACAGACTTAACGTTGTGAGTCCAATGTGGGCGGCACGATGGCACCCTGGTTAGCACTGCTGCCACACAGCGCCAGGGACTCGGGTTCGATCCCGGCCTCAGGTGACTGTCTGTGTGGAGCTTGCACCTTCGCCCCATGTCTGCGTGGGTTTCCTCACATAGTCCAAAGATATGTAGGTTAGGTGGATCGGCTATGCTAAATTGCCCCTCAGTGTCCAAAGATGTGCGGGTTAGGTGGATTGGCCATGCTAAATGCACGGGGTTAGGGCTGGAGGATGGGCCTGGATAAGATGCTCTTCCGGAGAGTTGGTGCAGACCTGATGGGCTGAATGGCCTCCTTCTGCACTGTTGTGACTGGGACTGACTGCTCCATGGAGAGCCAGTATGGATCTGATGGGCTAAATGGCCTCCTTTTGTGCCCGAATTATCTATGACGATGCATTTTAGCAGCAGCTTAATATATCTCACCTTCAAGTCAATACATTGTACAGGATTTTATATTGCTGTTATTACAGAACAGGGCATCAACTGACTTAGTGTCAGTGAAGCCACGGGAGAGCGGATAATATTAATACAGTTTCTGAGCTGGTTCTGTGCCAAGGATTCACAGGAGGAAGGTGGGCTGACACCTGTTATTCTCCATATGTCAAGTTCCTCGGCGCGGACACCGATGACAGGGCCAAGGGCGCGCAAAGATTTTCCCCCAAAGAGAACAGGGAGAGGAGGAGAGGTCCAGAGGTTCAGTGGTCACCCCCGGTGGCTGCCAGCGAACTCCAGATGAAAAGCAGCACTGTAGAGGCCTCCAGCTTCACCTGGGGCAAACTGTGCTGCATTGAGGGAGGGATAGTGACAGTGAAAACTGGGGTGGGATGGCAGTCATTGGAAAATATACTGAGACGCGTCAGAGCTGAGGCTGCTGTTCCCAGCACAG